>NC_091154.1:5165541-5315541 GCF_040958095.1 Procambarus clarkii
TTTACAACCAACTTGGGTTATACAGTAATCAGTGTTGTCATGACTTGCACAAAAAAGCAAGGATAAATTTGGGGTGTGTGTGTGGGTGGGTGGGGGGCATGGTGTGTATGTGTTGGGGGGGTGCACTGCATGTGTTGTTGGGGTGCGGTCACACACTTGTGTGTCTTATGGCACACTTTTAACAATAGTTATACGCAGGGATGAGTTACCACTTTCGCGAATTGAACAAGTGAGCACCTGACCACCCCAAGGTGTGCCTGGCATTTCACAGGACCGAGCAGTAATACTGAAAAGTGTATACTCTTTTCAACTTTATCATCTCAATTCTCGTCCTAGATTTTTCAATTTGGTATTAATGTGCTTGCAATAGAATTCTCTATAGGACTAAATGTATATAAATGTAAACTTCAAAAGCCCGGTGTACCACCCGCACCAAACAGAGAAAATTGAGAGCAAGTTACCCGGGAGCGCCAAGAGCAATAAAATTTGTATACTCATTTCGCTTTGGTCACCTCAATTCTCGTCCTAGGTTTTTCATTTTGGTATCAATATGTTCGCAATAGAATTCCCAACAGGAGTATATGCATATAATGTCTAAAACTCCGGCGCGCTCCACCCGCAGACAAGATGAATGCAGGCCACGCGTTACCTGTGAGTGAGCACCCCATTCGCTCACCCGCTATACTCCTATTTCCACCTCACAAATGTTTAGTATTTTTTCTGGTTGCTAACATCAATTTTTGTGTTACAGCGCTCATTTTGGTATCGAATTGTTCCTAATAGAATGCTTTAAATGGATATATGCATATAAGGTCAAATTGAAGAACATTACCAATGCAGTAAGCTATAGTATAAACCACAATATAAAATGTATGAAAAACAAAACCTTTTTGTACTTACCAATCCAGTGATGTTTGTGGATCATGACATGGGTTGAGCATTAGTTTTATCCACTCCACCTGCTCCAGGAAAATGTTTCCTGAAGATTTTCAACTCATGTTTATAGGTGGAGTGGATGGTGGGCAAGCATTACTGCTAATCAACCCAGTATTGTTTCTTGCGATGGTACTTGTTGTAGCCCGGTGCTGCACACAGTGGCACATCACACGACTTGCTGCTCACAGTGGCACATCACACGACTTGCTGCTCACAGTGGCACATCACACGACTTGCTGCTCACAGTGGCACATCACACGACTTGCACTTATACCTGGTGTATTGTGGCGCTCAGTTTAAAATCAGTCCCCCAAAAATCGGATAAAAACCTGAATTTTAGCAAATATATTATCTTTTGATGCCATACTGCATCATTACTGCATGAAAGTGTTAAGGTCTTGGTATACCTTAAGATCTTGGTATACATTAAGATGTGCGCACTAAGATCTTTATGTATGTTAAGGTCTTGGCGTACGTTAAGATATAAGTGTACATAAGGTCTTGGCATATGTTAAGGTTTTGGCATACACAAAGGTCTTGGTGTATGTTAAGGTCTAATAGTGTGTTAAGGTCTTAGTGTACATTTAGGTCTTGGAGTAGGCTCAATACCTCGGTAAAGTTCAACACATCTGAAGAAAGTTATTATTCTTACATTAGGCATTTAAATAGTTGTTCATTTTTAATTATATTTGAGAGTGCGTACAAATGCTGGATGACCCGTCTGACTTTGTTGTAAGTGTAGCAGCAAGTGTGTCGTTGTGTTGTGTTTGGCTTGTGTAATATCCCTTGTAAACACTTGTGTTCACGGTGCGCTTATAATAAATATTTAATAATAAATAATTAGTTCCTTGTTATGAGATTCAAATTTTAATTTGCCCTGTACATAGTCTTTTTATTATTTTGGTTGTGTTTATTTTGTAGTTGCTTGAAATTAATATAGATTATATACTATATATAATATATTATAGTGTATATATATATATAATAGTGTATATATATATATATATAATACAGTATATATATGTTTTTCTTGTGCACATTGTGAAAGAGCACTTGCTTCTAGTACACTAGTAGACCACCTAGAGAAACTAGAGTGAGTTCTAGGTACTTGTTTGTGGCTTTTATTATGCGTGACTCTGACTTTACGTAGCCGTTATGGAATATCTAGAAGATATAATGTGTGTGTAGTGGCGTTACACACTGTAGCCTAAGGTTATTAGTGTGTGTAGTGGCGTTACACGCTCTAGCCTAAGGTTATTAGTGTGTGTAGTGGCGTTACACTCTGTAGCCTAAGGTTATTAGTGTGTGTAGTGGCGTTACACTCTGTAGCCTAAGGTTATTAGTGTGTGTAGTGGCGTTACACTCTGTAGCCTAAGGTTATTAGTGTGTGTAGTGGCGTTACACGCTCTAGCCTAAGGTTATTAGTGTGTGTAGTGGCGTTACACGCTCTAGCCTAAGGTTATTAGTGTGTGTAGTGGCGTTACACTCTGTAGCCTAAGGTTATTAGTGTGTGTAGTGGCGTTACACTCTGTAGCCTAAGGTTATTAGTAACAAAATATTCATAATAATTATCAACTCATTCATGCTATTTCAGTTTTGCTTTTCAAGTTCGAGTAATGTTGTCACTGAGTGTTTCATCTGTGTGCTTCTCGCTTGTGTTTGACGGCTCTTGTCATCAATGTTAAGAAAACCACTTTTGATATTTACCAAAAATGAGCTTAAATATAATTCATTCAATATGATTAATACAAATATGCCAAGTTTCTGTAAAAAATTTACTAAGATGGTATAAAGTCAAGTTAGACGATGAGAAACATTATATAATGGTAACTATTGTGATGAAACATGAGATGCCTAACATTCCTGACTAACATCAATGTGGTGTAAATATTCAAGATAAATTAAACTAATTTTTTTTCTGCAACAACAGCGACAGGGAAGCCAGCACAGTGACACGGGGGACTGGACGAGCGGTGCGGGCAGCCTCGGGGGCCCGGGCACTGTAAACAGCTGTGGCCTGCCTGCAGACGTAGCAGAGTTGCAACACCGGCTCCTGGAGCAGCGACTGAGGCAACAACAGAGGCAGACAGAGGAGGACAACCGCTGGTTGGCGCACGAGGAAAACAATATGGTGAGGCATTGACCCCCATGCTTTTAAGAAATGTCCCTCATTATGTATAAGATTAGTCATGAATTTATAAGAGATTAACTGGAAAGTAGCATATTGCTCTGATGTGTGACATCAGAGCAATACACCATATTCAATACATGGTCCAGTTACTAAAGTTGAAGACAAAACCACTAGAAAGCAACTATTAACTTGTTTGGTGCAACCACCGCTACGAAAACAACCTTTAAACAACACATTCCATGGGGCCTGGTAGCCTGGTGTTATAGCGCGCAGGACTCGTAATTCTGTGGCACGGGTTCGATTCCCGCACCAGGCAGAAACAAATGGGCAAAGTTTCTTTCACCCTGAATACCCCTGTTACCTAGCAGAAAATAAGTACCTGGGAGTTAGTCAGCTGTCACAGGCTGCTTCCTGGGGTGTGTGTGGAGAGAGAGAGAAAAAAAAGTAGTTAGTAAACAGTTGATTGACAGTTGAGAGGCGGGCCAAAAGAGCAAAGCTCAACCCCCGCAAACACAACTAGGTGAATACATTATAAAATCGGCAAGAAAAATGGAAGGTTGAATAACAAGAAGTTTTCAAACAAGAGATATCAGACCAATAATGATACTAGTGCTCTCTAGTGTGGAATATTGTTACATACTAAAAGCTTCAGTCAGCTGGGAAAGTTGCTCACCTGAAGAACATGTAGAGATCTTCTATTACCTGAATCTGTTAAATAAAATATGTAAATTATTGGGGCCACTTACAATCTCTCAAATTGCTCTTTAGAGTGCATGTGAGAGATAGATAATAATTTATACTTGGAAAATATTACTTACAAGACCAGGAGACATGGCAGGAAGTTCAAAATGGTCCTGTTGAAAAATAGAGGTGCAATAGAGATGCTAAAAGACACTTTTCTGGGAGGAGCCCTGTCGGCTCCCCGGAGCTATTCCAGGCTGATATATTAATGTCAGACTTTGGCATCAGTCATGTGTATGGAGTTCTTAGGCCTATCGAGGACCACGGCCAGAATCTGGCCCCTCAGAGAGGCAAGGGAAGCAATGGCCTATAGAAACCCTCCCATGTGGTTGGAAGCATTCTTATGTCTGCCATCGACCGGAACAGGCACCCAGAAAGTTAAGCGCCCCAAAACAAACCCCTATTCTGGTTAAAATTCCTACCAAAAGCCGAACTGCTGTTTGCGCAGCTCCCTCTTCCCCGGGAGGGGGAAGGGGGAGCCCCAGACCCCTCACGCTGGCTACCCACACCTCAGTTCTTGAGGCTGATGCTATAGGCAGAGGTCGTGTGCTCTGGCTCCAGTGTCTTTACAGCACTGTGCTTCACGTGTGGTGTTTGTTTCCAAGGGTGCAAGAGCCAGGAGTTATCTTCAGTACTCGGGCTGCATGCCCCTAAGGCTACCTTCTCTAGGTGCCCTGTAAGTACTGCCCTTGGGGCTTGGGGCCACCTTCCACAGGCTCCTCGGGCCCTGCCTCTGCTGGTCCGTTCTACCATTCAGTTTTCTGCCACCCATTGGGATCTTGGGTGTTCTGTTCTCCCTTTGGGATCTTCTGTTCTGTTTTCCTGCGGGTAAGAGGCAGTTTGCACTGGTAGGCACGCAGGGTGCTGCACAGCTTCATTTTTCCCGACATAGCGGCCAGCTCTGTTCCTTGGGGTTCATTGCCCTCTTGCGGGGTTTGTTTTTCTTTTTCTTTTTGCCTTGGGGGGGGGGGGAGGGGTTCTGCCCTCTTATTCCACTGGTGTTTGCCCTTCCATGGTACTCCTTGGTGGTGCTCCTGCTAGGTCTTCGTGAGTGTACACGTTTCCTGGGGTTCAGCTCTAGAAGTTCGCTTGGTAGTTTTGGGGGCCGGTTAGCTGCACCCTGCCTGGGACTACTTGAGCGTGAGACCTATTATAGTAAATGCTCAGGACCCTGGGAATCCCCTGGGGGCGAGTGGGTCCGGTGGATGTGACTCCGGAGTCCCCACTCGCTTTGTACGAGTTTGAGGGTTGCTCAGTCCCCTTGTCTCAGGGTGACCCTCATTGTTTTTGCCTTCGCCACGCTACCTGTTGGGTCGGTGATGCTTTCGACCCTGAGTCCTGTGAGTGTTGCTGCTTGCTTGTGACTCAATTTACCCAATCCTCTGATGATTCTATTCAGGTACAGGCGGCGCGTGCGTTGCAAGCTAGGTTTCATCTGTTGCAATGCGCTCGGTTGGTTGCTCACCCAGATGCCCCGGGGCTGCCCCGCTTTGCTTTTCAAGACCCGGACTTGGGGGTGGGGGTCACTTCGATCCTGGTTCAGTCCACACATCTCCTCGTCCTACCCTCCAGTTGTTCGTTCTGGACCCCCCCCCCCCTCCTTCCCCTGCTTCAGGCCCCGAAACGTCTGAGGGTTTCGAAGTCGGGGCAGGGGTTCCTTGATCTCGAGTCTCGGGCAGCTTCGGGGTATGCCCCTTCCGGGGGGGACGGCGGAGACTTTCGAGTCTTGTCTCCCGGCCGAAGCTTCTGGGTCTGACCAGTGGGCCCCCTTCCTTCCGGCTTCTGTGGCTGTGCCGTCCTTGTCTTGTTCGGTCAGTGCTTGGGAAGATAACTCTGCCCCGGGTTCTGCTGTGATGGACCTAGGGGCTGGGGAGGGGCTGACTTGGGGGCCTTGGGCCCCGCTGGACCCCACCTGGGTTTTTCTTCTCTCTGAGCGGGGCTTACTGCTACAAGGAGTGGGTTTCTCTTTTCTCCCCTCTACGTACGAGTTGGATTTGGTGTCGGCCCCTCTCCGGGTTTGGTTCTGTGTTCCCCGGGTGCATTGGTTACGTCTCTCCAGAGGTTTTCGGCTTATCGCATCCAACCTGGTGTGGTGCGGGCGGGCCTTGCAGCATACCTCCTGCGTGACCAGGACTATGCCTCGGAAATGAGTCCCTCAGAATTCAGGTTTGGGACTTCGTTCCCTTTCTGGCTCCGTTACGAGGTTCCGGAGTCGTCCTGGCTAGCGGACTGCCCCTTGTTTGTTCTGGATGCCTGGCATTCCTTCTGTGGTTCCCACACGCTGGAGTGGTGGGAGGCTTCTACGGTGGTTCAGGTTTTCCTGGGGGGCGATCTTGAGTACCTGAATGAGTGCTTGTTTGCCCCTGCCCTTCTATGTGATGTTGGGGTTGTTCAGCTCCATGTGCAGGTCCCCTCCCTTTTGACGGCGCTTGTTGCGGAGGACTTGCGCGCCCGGGACTTTTTGGCTTCGGCCTTACGGTTCTTTTCCCTCCTGGAGCTGTACATGGATTGGCTCGTGGAGGATGTAAGGGCACTTTGGTCTGTCCCGGGGTCCGGCGTCTTGTCCTCGGTGACTCGTTCGTCGGCGGCCTTGTTGAAGCTTTTCGCGCCGATTTTGCAGGATGCGGTTTCCCTGTTCTATGCTTCCCGGCGTGCGTGTCGGCAGGCAGTGCTGGGTTCCTCTGTGGAATCTGCTTAGCTGGTTGTGGAATCTTAGGTTGTCGCCTTTTTGTCCTCTTCTGTTTGAGGCATCTGCCATAGCGCAGTTCATCCAGGCTGCTTTGTCTGCTTGTCGTCCGATGTCAGACTTGCTGGTTCTCCGAGGGTCCTGTGGGGGGTCATCCAAAGGGGTTGTGCCAGGGCTCGGGGTTCCTCTCATCGTGGTAGGCCACTGGTGTCAGGTTCAAGTTTGGCTCCTTCTTCAGACCCGCCCTTGTCTTGTCGGCGCAGTGATCGCTCTGCGCAGGGTTCTGGGTCTTGTAAGGGGCGCCAGCCCTTTCACAGTTTGCCCCATTGATGGGGCGATGGGGGGGGGGGGAGGTGTGCGCTGTTCGCACACGCCTGGTCCCACGATTCGTGGGCGTTTCGGGTCGTGTCTGTCGGCCTGCGGTGGTGTTGGGGTGGCCCGGCCACCCCAAACCTGCCCCATTGGGGCTGATGGGGCAGGTTTCTTCCCCTGCGCTCTGTCAGGTCATCTTGGAGTGGGTTCGCTTGGGCGTGGTCGAAACAACAACGTCCCTCGGATAGGTTTCCTCATTTGTTTCAGGTCCTGAAATGAGACTGCGTGGACCTGCGGTTCATTCTGGACTTCTCCTGTCTGAATCCCTGGGTTCATTGCCTATCCTTTCGGATGACTATGCTGTCTCAGGTCCAGCTTCTGTTGGAGCCGGGTGCTTGGATGGTGTCCCTGGACCTCTGGGACGCTTATTGGCATGTCCCGATTCATCTGAGGTTCTGGGACTGACTCGGTTTTGTTGTGGGGCGTCACTGTTACTGCTTTTGTTGTCTCCTGTTCAGGTTGAACCTGGCACCTTGCATGTTCACGTGCCTTAAGAGAGTCATGGTGGCCCATTTGCATCTCTTAGGTGTATGGGTGTTGGCCTACCTCGACGACTGGCTGGTTTGGGCTCCCAGTCGGTTGGCTTGCTTGCTAGCCAGGGATTTGGTTCTTTTCCAGCTCACCGGGTTCAAATTCTTGGTGAACTAGAGGAAGTCCCATCTGGTTCCCTCTCAGGTTCGGCCTTGGCTGGGTCTTGTTTGGGGCTCTCGGACCGCTTCCCTGTCTCTTCCTCCGGAGTCTCTCCTGCGGCTGCGGTCTTGCCTTCATCTGTTTCTGGTGGGCTTTCGGGTCACCCGGCGGTTGCTTGAGGGGCTGTGCGGGAGCCTGAACTTCGCGGTGATGGTCTACCCGTGCATGAACTTTGTGGTGATGGTCGCCTCGTATCGTGCAGCACTGGCGGAGCCGCTTCAGCTTGTCTTCGGTATCGATGTTACGTCTGTGCCGTTTCGCATGCTGTCTCGTGTGTTGTTTCACCTCCGGCCTGCTCATGTGCCGCCTGAGCCGTCCTGGTCCTTGGACAGAGTGCTCACTTACCTCTCGTCTCCTCATTTCGTCGTGGCCCCTTCGGTCTGGGATTGTTTCTCGAAGGTTCTTTTCCTGTTGGCATTGGCCTTTGGGGGTCAGGTAGGGGAGCTTCATGCTCTCCTCCGGCGCACGGGGTTTCTGCTCTTTCGGTCGTGGCGATCATTTTGTTTGCCTGCAGCCGTCTCCTTCTTTTCTGGCAAAGAATGAGACTGCTGCATTCCGGAGGGGTCCGTGGGTGTTAGATGCTTGGTTGGTACGGCCGGGGGTGCATCATACTTTGTGTCCGGTTGCGGCGCTTCGCCGTTATTTACACACCACGGCTTCTGTGTCCGGGAATGTGCTTTGGGTTGATCCGGTTTCCCCTTCTTCCCTGTTCGCGGGTTCGGGTCTCCCAGGTCGTCCGCAGAGTTATCAAATTCAGCCTGTGGTCTATCCCCATGCCCATGACGTCCGTAAGTTCGCAGCTATTGCTGCCGTCTTTGGGAACATGTCTTGGTCTGATATTCGGGCGAGGGGTTTTTGGCGGTCGAACAGGGTCCTGGCTGCTCGTTACCTCGTGAATGTCCCTGGGCCCCCGTCGGGCCTGTGTTGCTTTGGGTCGGCGGTTGCAGCCAGTTGTCTCAACTTCGAGTTGAGGAGTGAGCAACAACCACCTCCCGGGTAAGTCCCTCTTTTTCCGTCTGTGGGTAGTTAGCTCCGGGGAGCCAACGGGGCTCCCCCCAGAAAACCAGCGTTGAATGTAATGAAACGCCATTTTCTGGGTGAGTCCCGGAGGCTCCCCGACATCCCTCCCTCCCTCCGGTTGGCGTTTTTATTGTGTTTTTGACATTCGGCCTCAGAATTGAGGTGTGGGTAGCCGGCATGAGGGGTCTGGGTCTCCTATGGAAAGCTGTGCAGACAGCGGCGCGGCGATGTGTGACGTCATGATCATTTGCTCGTTTTTTTAGGGGAGTTCTATCCACTTGTTCAGCTTTTGATAGCAATAATTTCACCAGAATAGGGGTTTGTTTTGGGATGCTTACCTTTCTGGGTGCCTGACCCGGTTGATGGCAGACATAGAATGCTTCCAACCACACGGGGGTTTCTATTGGTAATTGCTCCCCTTGCCTCTCTGAGGGGGCCAGGTTCTGGCTCGTGGTCCCCGGTAGGCCCACAGAACTCCATACACATGACTGACGCCAAAGTCTGACATTAGCATATCAGCCTGGGTAGCTCCGGGGAGCCTCCAGATCTCACCCAGAAAATGGAGTTTCATTGCATTCAACACTGGTTTTTTTCCAGACTCTGTAATGTAAACAATACCATAATTTATGTGATTGTCCATTACATCAGTAAAGGTACGATGGGCTGCTGACCTGTATGGTCGGGGTTGTTATGATGCCTCACCTCTGTAGTTGGGAGTAGTTAGAGCTCATCTTTTCTATAAAGAATGGAATGAGTTTCCATCATCTTGTAGACTGTGAATGGAGTGAGGTCCATTCCCTGTTGTCTGTAGTAAAGTACAATCCTATAAATAGACTTAAGGTTATCTATTTTTCTTGTACCTTTTCACAGAGGAAGCGCATGTCCCTAGCCACGAGTGCCTCGGATAAGTCGGACTCGGACAGTGAATCCCCAGTGGCCCATCACCCCCCATCTTCACCCTCACCTGCACGAACACAAGACCACCCAGAGAGATCGGGCACTCCACTCTCCAATGGGTCTGGGTCTGTGGCGGAAGAGCCAAAGATTGTCGTTAAGGTAACATTACTCCCCATATTCATGTTTATTTTGACATTCATTTTCTTCATAAATTCACTTTTCATAGTTTTCTGTTTTTCCAAAAAACTGCTCCTGAATTTTTAGAGAGACTACTTCCTGTAAACATACAACAACACTCCACTGGACACAACACAATGTTGACACAACAGAACCAGATGCTCCCCCATTCCCCCACAGCGGTATGAAAGAGGTAAACTATTAAAGGGTTGGCACAAACCACAAGCAGAACCATCCATACATGACCAGTTGTGATGTCAAGCAGAAAAGGAACTTGCAGCAGGAAGCACAATGACCCAGGAATCGGCCCCACCCGAGAACCTACCACGTTAAACTGCAGGCGAGGTCCCTTCCCTTCATGACTGCCTCTGAGCAGGGGCAGAGCCTAGAGAAAACAACAGGTGGTCAATAGGATGGCAAGAAAAAGCCTCACCAGACAATATGTGGGCAACAGCCTCTCACTGAGAGAGAGGAAAGAGAAGAAGTGAAAAAGGAGAGGCAGACAAAAGGGTGACTGACGTGACACATTAGCATGGAACAATCTCGGCAAGATCACTTCAGGGAGCCAACAGGGGGGGTTGAGGGGGGGGAGCTCTCCAGAAATAATAATACATAGTAATAACACTCATGCACAAAGAAATCACAATAATGTGATGTATCAATAAGAAAATCAGTAGGAGCCATCTGGAGGATTGGAACCCACTCACTTGGTACCCCCAAGCTAATGCCCTAGACTGCTACACCATGACATGGTAAAAGCAATGCAACTTGGGATTCCACTCAATCATATAGAGGTGCCGAGACTTCAGCTGGAAGCCTCGGAAATGAAAATCCAATCAGGATTTCACACAATGCCCCCCATGCACTCTGACTTATGGTCCAGTATGGTCTATGGTCTTGGGGGTTTGACTGGGAGTACCATGTGAGCAGGTTTGAAACGTCCTCATGGCTCCTGCTGACTTTCTCTATAATAATAATAATAATAATAATAATTAGAGAGAGAGAAAAGTATCCCAGGATGAACAAGTTATACCAGGTTATGGTGGTACAGCGGTAGAGGTTGCTGCTGGCAGTTTGTTGGTCGTGGGTTCCAGTCACCTAAGAACTCCAGTTGATTTTCTCAATAATAACAATTTCATATAAAATTTGTATTTGCATGCACAATGTGAGGAAAATGGAACCAAACACCAATATATAAGACTTGTTGTTTCATACAGTATAAAGAAGGCAGGTGGGAGGGTCACTCGACAAGGTTACACACTTTGCACTGTTTTAATACATTTTTTAATATATAGAAATGTTTTCTCTTCATTAAAACTTTATTATTTTCTATTGTAAAATGTACATTTTTTATATAAAAGGTTATTGTTTCGTTTTAGCAAGTTGAACCAACTCCTACTGCTGATTTAGACCGCAGTAATGACAAGGTATATGAGTCGACCATTCATGTTGTCAAGGCCATAACGGCCCTCACACACGACGTGAAGGAAGGTCAAACACACAACTACCTGGACCATGTTAAGAAAGTTGGCTTGGAACTGAGAGACCTTCTTGGCACGGTCGACACTCTTATCTCAACCATCCCGGCTACTTCACATAGAGAGGTGGGTCATGCATCTACACTATGTATATACATACATACATACATACATACATACATACGTAGCTCAATCCTCTCAGCTCGTCCCGGAACTGAGAGGATTGAGCTACGAGGAAAGGCTAAAGGAGCTGAACCTCACATCCCTGGAAAACAGAAGAGTAAGGGGAGACATGATAACCACCTACAAAATTCTCAGGGGAATTGACAGGGTGGACAAAGACAAACTCTTCAGCACGGGTGGGACACGAACAAGGGGACACAGGTGGAAACTTAGTACCCAGATGAGCCACAGAGACGTTAGAAAGAATTTTTTCAGTGTCAGAGTAGTTAATAAATGGAATGCACTAGGAAGTGATGTGGTGGAGGCTGACTCCATACACAGTTTCAAATATAGATATGATAGAGCCCAGTAGGCTCAGGAATCTGTACACCAGTTGATTGACAGTTGAGAGGCGGGACCAAAGAGCCAAAGCTCAACCCCTGCAAGCACAATTAGGTGAGTACATACATACATACAAATAAATATATAATATATATATATATATATATATATATATATATATATATATATATATATATATATATATATATATAATATCTCAGCCTGCTAAATGGAGTCAACAGTTCCTGTACCCACCTGTGTAAAAAAAACAGGAAGATAAAAGAGGGGAAACAGACAGACAGCCTCGGGCAACACTGGTAAACCCCCCTTGTATATACAAGAGCTAGTGTGTGTAAACACTGAAGGACCACCATTTTGTTATCTCAGAAAAAAGAGGTGCATATATCACATAAGTCATCACTGGGTAAGTGTTGATATAATATTTGCACCAGTGTTAACAGGCACAATATTACTCACAAGAACCTGACAACAAACACTTGCTTATCACACACTTCAACACTCACATTCCTGTAACACGAAGCTGGAGACCGTGGCCCAGTCTGCAGCTGAGATCACGGTTGACGGGACATGCTGGGGGATGTGGTAGAGCTTAGGGTTGACGGGACATGCTGGGGGGGTGTGGTAGAGCTTAGGGTTGACGGGACATGCTAGGGGGGTGTGGTAGAGCTTAGGGTTGACGGGACATGCTGGGGGGGTGTGGTAGAGCTTAGGGTTGACGGGACATGCTGGGGGGTGTGGTAGAGCTTAGGGTTGACGGGACATGCTGGGGGGGGTGTGGTAGAGCTTAGGGTTGACGGGACATGCTAGGGGGGTGTGGTAGAGCTTAGGGTTGACGGGACATGCTGGGGGGGTGTGGTAGAGCTTAGGGTTGACGGGACATGCTGGGGGGTGTGGTAGAGCTTAGGGTTGACGGGACATGCTGGGGGGGGTGTGGTAGAGCTTAGGGTTGACGGGACATGCTAGGGGGGTGTGGTAGAGCTTAGGGTTGACGGGACATGCTGGGGGGGTGTGGTAGAGCTTAGGGTTGACGGGACATGCTGGGGGGTGTGGTAGAGCTTAGGGTTGACGGGACATGCTGGGGGGTGTGGTAGAGCTTAGGGTTGACGGGACATGCTGGGGGGTGTGGTAGAGCTTAGGGTTGACGGGACATGCGGGGGGGGGGGTGTAATTACCTAAGTGTAATTACCTAAGTGTAGTTACAGGATGAGAGCTACGCTCGTGGTGTCCCGTCTTCCCAGCACTCTTTGTCATATAACGCTTTGAAACTACTGACGGTCTTGGCCTCACCACCTTCTCACTTAACTTGTTCCAACCGTCTACCACTCTATTTGCGAGTGGTAGAGCTTAGGGTTGACAGGACATGCTGGGGGGGGGGGTAGAGCTTAGGGTTGACTGGACATGCTGGGGTGTGGTTATCTTGATTTGATTTCGGGGCTTTAATGTCCCCGCGGCCCGGTCCTCGACCAGGCCTCTACACCCAGGAAGCAGCCCGTGACAGCTGACTAACTCCCAGGTACCTATTTACTGCTAGGTAACAGGGGCATAGGGTGAAAGAAACTCTGCCCATTGTTTCTCGCCGGCACCCGGGATCGAACCCGGGACCACAGGATCACATGTCCAGTGTGCTGTCCGCTCAGCCGACGGCCCCCAGGTAGAGCTTAGGGTTGAATAGATATGCTGGTGTGTATGGTAGAGCTCAGATGTATACTGTATAGTGTGCTCTATGGGGTAAGAACATGGCAGGATATGTTGCGATAGGTCCAGCATGTGGTGCATTGTATCGGCGAGACCATAGCAGACTATCCTGTAATAGGCTTACATGGTGTGGTGTAGTGTATGGGAGGGGGGTAGGTAAGATCTGGTTTAGATCAACTACTTGCTGCAGAAACATGAACCTGGTTAAAAAATAAGGCACCCTTATTTAAACAATGTAATTGAATATGTACCTTCATTACACAGGTGGAGCTCGCACACAAGGTTCTCTCTAAAGATATGACTGACCTGGTTCAAGCCTACAAGTTGGCACAGAAATATAGCAACACAACGCTGGACGAAGAGTATCGCAAGTAAGTCTTCTCTTAGTTGTATCTTTAATAATGTGTTCCCTCTGACTGGTCCACCACCGTGCTCCCTCTGACTGGTTCCCCATCGTGTTCCCTAACTGGTCCTCCATCGTGCTCTCTCCGACTGGTCCACCACCGTGCTCCCTCTGACTGGTCCACCACCGTGCTCCCTCCGACTGGTCCACCACCGTGCTCCCTCCGACTGGTCCACCACCGTGCTCCCTCCGACTGGTCCACCACCGTGCTCCCTCCGACTGGTAAACCATCGTGTTCCCTGTGACTGGTAAACCATCGTGTTCCCTAACTGATCCCCCATCGTGCTCCCTCCGACTGGTCCACCATCATGCTCCCTCCGACTGGTCCACCATCGTGCTCCCTCTGACTGGTTCTTAAGTTTGCCCACACAGTACTCACACTGCAGCATCTCGGTTACTGTGTACACGTTGTTGAGAATGTGGTGGTGGTGTTAGTCTGTGGGTCTGGCCTCCCAGGAGGTGCCATTACTTTTGTGGGATGTTGGAGGAAGTTCTGCTTCGGGAGGTTACAAGTTTTATTCCTGAGATCTCCGTCTTTGTCGTAGGACTCTAGGAGGCCCCTGATCCTTCTTGTTCTCCATCAGGGAAGGATCTCAGAGGTTGCCCTTGACCCTCTTTAGAATTTGATCTGTATAACAGAGATTTTGTAATACTCTTTGAACTTGGTTCTTCCCATTTTGCCATCTCGGTAATTTGGGCAGTCATCTTCTCTACTATGTATTGTCATTTGTGACTCACTGGACAAGGGTGATATGGCAGCAGCCTTGTCTTTGTACCGGGTGTTTGCTAATCTCATTGTTTGCTGATGCCAAAATTTTGAGAAAGATTAAGGAGAAGGAGAACAGCATGTGGCTTCAAGATGATCTGGACAAACTGAAGGACTATTCCAACAAATGGTTGTTAGAGTTTAAGCCAATAAAATGTAATTGTAATGAAGATAGGTGTAGGGAGCAGGAGGCCAGATGCAAAGTACCATTTTGGGGATGACATTCTTCAAGAATTAGAGAGTGAGAAAGACCTTGTGGTTGATATTATGCCAGACCTGTCTCCTGAAGCCCATATTAGAACATAAGAATGAAGGTAACTGCAGAAGGCCTATTAGCTCATACAAAGAAGCTCCTATATATATCCACCCAATCTCATTCATATATATGTCCAACCTACACTCGAAACAATCAAGGGACCCCACTTCTATTATGTTACCCAGTAATTGGTTCCCACAAATCAACAACCCTATTGCTGAACTAGTACAATATTTACCCAGGTCTTTCCTAAATCTAAACTTATCCAATTTGTACCCATTGTTTCGGGTTCTGTCTTGTGTTGATACCTTTAATACCCCTATTAATATCTCCTTTGTTATATCCATTCCTCCACTTGTAAACCTCTTATTATATCATGGGCGCCTGACAGCTGGGTGGACAGCGCTTCGGATTCGTAGTCCTGAGGTTCCGGGTTCGATCCCCAGTGGAAGCGGAGAGAAATGGGCAAAATGTTTTTTCACCCTGATGCCCCTGTTACCTAGCAGTAAATAGGTAACTGGGAGTTAGACAGCTGCTACTGGCTGCTTCCTGGGGGGTGTGTAACAAAAAGGTCTGGTCGAGGACCAGGCCGTGGGGACGCTAAACCCCGAAATTATCTCAAGATACCTGTAATCTCAAGATAACCCCTAACTCTTCGCCTTTCCAGTGAATGCAATTTAAGCTTTGTCAATCTTTCTTCATATGACATGTTTTTAATTTGGGGATTAACTTTGTCATCCTACACTGGACGGGTTCTAAAGAATTTATATCCATTCTATAGTACGGCGACCAAAACTGAAATGCATAACCTAAATGGGGCCTAACCAGAGCAAGATATAGCTGAAGAACAACACTAGGAGTCTTATTACTAATGCTTCGAAAAATAAATCTCAGTTTTTTGCCTTATTACGAACATTTATACATTGATTTTTTGGTTTTAAATTCTTACTAATCATAACTCCCAGATCCCTTTTGCAATCCGACTTTGCAATCTCAACACCATCTACCTCGTATCTTGTAACTCTATCATCATTACCTATATAAAGAGGATAACATCAGTAGCTTATGCCAGGTTGGCCAACATAAGAACTGCATTTAGAAACTTGTTGTAAGGAATCATTCAGAATCTTGTATACTACCAGCCCGTCCTCCAAAAATGGGGAGGTAAATGTACAGAGCCCCATAAGTGCAATTATGTACTATGTATAACAGTTAATAATTGTACTTATTTACACTAAGTATTAAATCGTACTGTCAAATATAGTGTGAATATTTGAGTTTACCTAAAAAGCTGAATAGAAAACCACGGCCTAACCTAACCGTCTTAGTTTGTGAAGATAAGAATTTTATTGCATCTTAATTATAACTACTACTTAACCTTAATTATAACTACTACTTAACCTATATTGATATTATATTAACCTTACAATATTGATATTACAGTTTTATAAAACAAATAAAACAAAACTAAAATATTTCAATAAATTGTAAAGTAACTCTGGATATTTTCAAATTTTCTATAAAATCTCTATTGTTAAATACAAGTGAAAAAGAAAATCCTAATATTTAAAACTTGTTTATAGCAACTGAGCTTTAAAATTTCATCTTAAAATTTTAAGTGTCCTAACAGAAAACGAGATTTAAATCGGGGGAGGGGATGGGTAAATGTAACAGCCCCATAAGTGCAATTATGTACTATGTATAGCAGTCAGGAAATGCACTTATTACACTTAGTATTAAAATGTACTGTCAATTCGGAGGATGGGTTGATGGGATGTCAGATCAATCCTGGAGTATGCAGCTCCAGCAGTTAATTCGTATCTTAGCCAAGCACAAGACTATATTGAAGAAGATTCAAAAGTATGCCACCAGACTAGTACCTGAGCTGAGGGGTTTGAGCTATGAGTAGATCGAGTCCAAGCTCCAAGCGCAGTTAAAAGCTCTGTACCTCAAGGTACAGTCCTTGCACCGCTACTGTTCCTTATTCTCATATCAGATATAGACAAAAATACAAGTCACAGCTTCGTGTTATCCTTTGCAGATGACACAAAAATCAGCATGAAAATTACCTCTGCTGAAGACATTGAAAACTTACAAGCAGATATCAACAAAGATTTTGATTGGGCAGCAGAAAATAACATGATGTTTAACAGTGATAAATTTCAGGTACTGTACTCAGGTACGGCAAAAATGAGGATCTGAAACATAATACAGGGAACAAAACACAATCGAATCTGCCCATTGTAGGAAAACAGCATGTCAAGGATTTGGGAATAATGATGTCCGACGATCTAACGTTTAGGGAGCATAATCAAGCAAATATTGCGTCAGCCAGAAAAATGATAGGATGGATTACGAGAACTTTCAAATACAGAGATCCCATCACAATGATTGTACTCTTCAAGTCACTTGTGTTGTCCCGTCTTGAGTACTGCTCAGTACTCACTTCCCCCTTCAGAGTAGGAGAGATTGCTGAAATAGAGGGAATACAGAGAACATATACGGCACGCATAGACGAGATAAAACACCTAAATTATTGGGATCGTCTCAAAGCTCTCCAAATGTACTCACTAGGAAGGAGACGAGAGAGATACCAAATAATATACACGTGGAAAATACTGGAGGGCCAGGTCCCAAATCTACACAGTAAAATAACAACATACTGGAGTGAACGATATGGAAGAAAATGCAAGATTGAACCAGTGAAGAGCAGAGGTGCCATAGGCACAACCATGGAGCCACAATTAGAGACCCAACAAGAGACATGTTGCCGATCTTGCCGGGGCAAGATCGGCAACCCTTGCCCCTTTCAAAGCTGGAGAAATTGCTGACCTGGAGAGCGTGCAGAGATCCTTTACTGCTAGAATCCACTCGGTAAAACATCTAAATTACTGGGACCGACTAAAGAGCCTAAATCTGTACTCCCTTGAGCGCAGACGGGAGAGATACATAATAATTTACACGTGGAAAATAATTGAGGGGCTGGTCCCAAACCTGCACACAGAAATAACATCACATGAGACCAGAAGACATGGCAGGATGTGCAGAATACCCCCGTTGAAGAGCAGAGGTGCAACAGGTACTCTGAGAGAGAACTCTATCAACATCAGAGGCCCGAGACTGTTCTACACGCTTCCACTACACATAAAGGGCATAACTGGCCGACCCCTCACAGTGTTCAAGAGAGAACTGGATAAGCACCTCCAAAGGATACCTGATCAACCAGGCTGTGACTCATACGTCAGGCTGCGAGCAGCCGCGTCTAACAGCCTGGTTGATCAGTCCAGCAACCAGGAGGCCTGGTCGACGACTGGGCCACGGGGACAGTAAGCCCCGGAAGCACCTCAAGGTAACCTCAAGGTAAGGGGCCCCCCAGGGGTGTGTTGTAAGTATACGCCCCACAAACGCCACCTTAAGAACCGTCAGTCCGTCGAGATTGGGTTCAGTGACAAACGAGCTGGACAGGGAGGGGGTGCTGCCACAAGGTGGAATTTCATTTGCAATCAAAGTAACAATTTGAGTATAAATTTTTTGATACGTCAGTTTCTAGTGTGTGTCTCAACATTTTTCATCTACGTTATTGTGACTCTTCGTCTTCAGCTTGAGTATCCATTCTAATGAGAGGGTTTAGAAACTTGAAGTGTAGCCATTACGTCACTGGCAGTGCAACACAGGAGAGAATGGCAGAGATTCTCTCCTTGTGAGAACATTATAAATCATAATTATGTTGTTGCTCCTCTAGAAAGTCTCCCTTTACTCTTTACTTTCCTATTTATCCTTTCTCTTTTTCCTCTCTTTTCTGGTTCAGTGTTCTCTTCCCTTTGAACCCTCATACTCTCTTCTATAATCCCCTCCCCATTATTGTTAATTACCAACCTTTCTTCTCATACTTTTCTTATTTATGTATTTTCAGGCAGTTGCTGGCTGCAGCTCATGTTCTTGCCATGGACTCCAAGAATCTGCTCGATGTGATAGATGGAGTGAGAGTGAGACACGACATGGCTGCCTTTTTGCCCAACAAACATTCCGCTGTGTGATTCATTAGTCGGCGCCTCTTCTCTCCCTAAATCTAGCATTGGACAATGCATACTAAGGATGATGGCAGTTGGTACCTGGCCTCTTTCCAGATGTGTATTGGATAAAGTTTACCAAGGGCTAGGTCAACAGTACCTGGTCTATCCCTTGATAGAGGGATAGTCTGGACAATCTCTCAGTGTCCGGCATTTCTCCCGATGTGAATTAGATGAAGCCAAGGACAGGCTGGTTTTGCCTAGCGAGCCCCTGAGCTGTGTTGGACAAAGTGCTCTAAGGATTGGCAACTGCTGAAACTGATGCTCGTTAAAATTTGATTTTTTTTTACATTTGAAATGACTGTAATTGAAGTGACCTTCATGTTTTGTGATTCATGTGGGCAGCAAGTGTCATGTTCTGCTAATGATAAGTTCTTTGTACATAATTATAAAGCAGGTATGTACTGTACATGATACTTGATGTTTGAAGTAATTTAGTCAATCAGTCAGTGACACTTAAGTGATGATAAACCAGGAGAGCTTTGAGCACTTGTGTTGCAGATACTGTGGAAGGCATAAGCTGCTATTTTATCACATCTTGTTTATAACACTCTAACAATTGTTTTTTGTTCCTTGGTAATATTATTCCTTAGTTGCAGACGATGAGTCACAATAATGTGGCTCAAGATACCTTGACCAAACCACACGAGAAGATGAAGAGACGACAACGTTTCGGTCGTCGTCTCTTAATGGCGAATTTCTCTTAATGAGAAATGATAGGACGAAGAGGAACACTAAGGGCAGATGACACGGAAACGTTTCATCGGATCATAAAACGTTTCTGTGTCGTCTGCCTTTCTCTTACTTATTTCTATGGTCTACCTAAGACTCATAAACCTAGTGTTCCTCTTTGTTTTATCATTTCTTCAAGGGGCTCTGTCAACTTTCCTCTTGCCTCTTGCCTCGCTAAAACTCTGACACCTTACCTTGGCACTTTTTCTCCTGCCCACCTTCGTTACTCTCAGGACTTCATAGAAAGACTGGGCCTACAGCCTCCTGTAAGATGCTAAGTCTTAATGTTGACTCTGTTTACTAATGTTCCCCTTGATAACGTTATCTCTTTCCTTAGTCAGAAGGTGACTGAGGGCTTTCTTTATCTTCTGCTTCCCACTGACATTTTCCTTGAACTCATCAGACTATGTTGACTTTTAACTCATTCTCTTTCAATGGTAAATACTTCTCTCAAACTTTTGGTGTTGCTCTGGGTTCCCCTCTCTTCCCTGTTCTTGCCACTCTCTACGTGGAACACTACTTTGAAACTGTTCTTCTTCCCACTAATGGTACTCGGCCCCCTCTCTCTGGCTTTGTTATGTTGATATTTTTGCTTTATGGCTTCATGACCTTAGTCTTTTCCAGCCTTTTCTCTCCTTTTTTAACAATCTGGCTCCTTCTATCCATTTCAAAGTTGAACGGGAATCTAATTCCCTCCTTCCTTTTCTTGACGTTCACATCTCTATGTCCAGGTTATCTTTCTCTGTCTACTGCAAACCCCATGCATAGTGGCATGTACATTCACTTCTTTTCCTACCATCCTCCTTCTGTTAAGAAAAGTGTCCTCGTCTCTCTCTTCCTCCGTGCTCTACGCATCAGTGAACCTCATTTTCTTGATTCAGAAATAACCTTTATTAACAAACCTCTCTCTCGCCTTGGTTATGCTTTACATTTTATCAACTGTGCCTGTTCTCAAGCAATTCAATTTTTTTTTCAATTTCTTTCTTTATTATGCACCCCATACCCATCCCGTGGGCAGTGGTGTAAAGGATTACAGAGGCACATAATCGGTTCAGGAACTGAACCCTCTAGTTCGTTTAGCTAAGCAAATAATAATTTTTTGACGCTAGTTACAAAATTATTAATGTTATATATACATGTACACATTCTCATACATACATGTACATATATATACAGTATACGTATACATATATACATTCACATACATATTTAATCACCCACTCAAATACACACATCAATAATCTTTTGTGTCACAAGTGATCAACAAGAGGCTCACAACAGTCACTATACAAGGCACTTTACATCTATGGTGAGTCACACAGTTACTAGTCTTGCTCCACACTCACCCAACTGGGCGGCAGCTTTACAGTCATGTGCATGCATTACCTACAGTAAGCAAATTTTGGATACTTCGCTAAGATTTCGGGCAGCACATCATTATGAATGAAGTACTTACACATTTCTTGGACACTATTGATGGTGTTATCTCTAAATTCAGCAATTTTTTCACATTCCATTATATAATGACGCAAAGTATGCGAATAGTTCTGCTGACAGAGTTTACATTTAGTCAAATCTACATCAGCAGATGTTACAAATTCATTCTCAAGCTAAATGAAATATCTTTCATCCTAAACCTGTTTTTAACACTATTACCACTGTGTCTGCCTTCCCTTTAGATATAAAGTCAAAACTCTCACTAATACCCTTCGTCCACTTGACATAAAGCTCACTTTTCAACAAACTAACACTCTTCGTAGTAATCTGGTTCACACTGCTCCTCCTGATGCTAATGCTGCTGATGTCTACTCTGTTCGTCTTGTCCTCTCCAATACTTTGGTGAAACTGGCCATACACTTAATGACAGACTTAAGGAATACAAGAGAAGTGTTAAGTCTGCAGACACAAACAATGCTTCTGTCATGTTAGGGACTCTAATCATCCTATTGATTGGTCTTCCTTTAAAATAATCTTTCCTGCCTCTACTCTTCACAGACGCTGTCTTGTCAAATCAGCTCTGATACACAACCCTCACAACATGAACCTGAGTCTTGGCTTTGTTGCTGTTGATTCTTCCCTTTCACAGTAGATAGTCAAATGCTCTAACCTTTTTTAACAAACATAACCTAACATAAGCTTAACCACTGAACTGTTCTGCCTCCAAATATGGCAACCCCCTGGTGTGTACGAAATAAATTCTTTCCAAAAAATTTGTTCTCTTCTTATATTGTTAAAATGCAGTCTCTGATCACAGGAAAGTAAAAAAAAAATATTGTATGTGACATACTTTAGCCGCGACGGAACTGGGAAGGTGAGCAAATTCTGGGCGCTGAGTGATGGAGTGCTGGGGGTCAGTCGGCCCCGCCACCCTGTGGGGCGGCCGTTGCCGCAAATATAATGTTTCACAATTATTTTGATGTTTCCCATTCGTTTCTTCTCTGTTTTTTTGCTGTAATATTATTCAAAGTGTGTAATTTGTGAAATTTATATAGTTCAAAGTGTGGAACATTGCTATGCTCAAAATTATGGGAATCATATATGTGACATGTATATATATTATATTCTACGATCGATCAATCAGTGTTTTTGCTGTTATTACACTATTTACACACATTGTATATAGCCATCTACATGTGTTCACCATAACGAACCACTAAGTTGGTATGGTGAGCCTAAGACACGAGTGAGCTGCCACACCCAGCCAGCCCTTCTTCACTCCTCCAACACCTTACTTGCCAACATTCCTCCTCCCACCATACTGTTATTGTTTTTATTACACTATTTACACACGTTATGTATAAGTACAGTATGTACATGTTTTATTTACTATAACTATACAACTAAGCTGGTATTGTGTCCAAACAGCTCAGTGGTCCTCATACACTGCATGACAAGTCACACAGTAGATGACGCTACGAGTACGACACCACTTCCCTCACCAAAATGGCTCCTCCCAACATACTCCTGTTGCTGTTATTACACTATATATGCACGTTATATATATGTATCTACATTTGTGTTCACCATAGCGAACCACTAAGCTGGTATAATGAGCCCAAACAAGAGTGGCTGTCACACACAGTGACGCTACCTTGATTCACTTCTTCCTCACCAAAATTCTCCTTCCACAATACTATGCACAGCGCTAATTATCACCACATTACCCTATTATTACACCCATACCATCCGTACCCCCCTTTTTTTTGTTCTAGTTTTTATCTTTCGTCTTACTGTTACCTGCTCCTCACCTCACCCCTTGCCTTACTTATGCCTGTGCTTCCCTCACTCCCATCACAATTGACTTGATAATGATCCAGGACAGCCAAAAACGTTGTTTTGTCTCTTCATCTTCTAGTGTGTGGTATGGTCAACATTATTCCTTAATTGCTTATTTCTCCAAAGTAAGCTATTATTCCCACAAACTTTGCTTTTGTAACTACTGGATGCATTGAAGTATGATGAGTATGGGTGTTAGGTCATTGTGATGGATCTCGGATTTCCAAGGTGGTTTTGCAAAGTTTCCGTGCTAACTTTTGCCTTTGGAATAGTCAGGACTCCAAGGCACATTACAACAGAGGACCAAGTTCTCTGTGGAGAGGAATAATGCCAAGTGACAGCCGCTGGTGGATCCCAAGCTGCTGCTCAGGCTTCCGCTACATTCAATGTTACGTTTTATTCATATTTTTTTTTTTTTTACTAACATTATATGAATGAGAATATGCAAATTCGCTGTTTTTTTTTTCATTGGAAATATATAAATTTAAAAATATAATTAGCCTGGCTACAAAGTTTGAGGGGGAATTTTAGCAATTGTGTATACTTTTTAGGCATCAGCAATAAGTAAATAAGATTCCCCAGGAACAAAACTTGTTACATTGTGTAATGATTCTCTTGGCCATTGCTTTAAGGATGAGTGAGAGTTAACATGAGCAATGCCACTTAACCTCACTGTGACTGCTTACTGTTGTTGAGCGGTGACTACACCTTCACCTTGTATTCCGTTAGCGTGTTAGAGGACCGACACACACATACATACACAATGTTTTTACTCATGCACATGATATTCGGAAAATCTTTGCAAAGCAGAAAATCTTGTGGATGTTTTATGTACAATTTCAAAATCTACTAACTCAATGAAACATTTTCTTTCTTCTCTTCACTGTCTTGGCTACGTTCATAAATGATAAATGTCAACGTTCTGTGATTTTCATTTTTTTTTTGTATTCCTTTCCCCAAACAAAGACCATTTTAATTACAAAATATATATATATTAGTTATTTTACACACATGTTAGATGAAGTACAGTATAAGAAATTTACAGATATTTCTTATGAAGTGGAGTCCTTTTAACAATGTCGTGTGTCAAAGCTTGCTGCTCCATGGTCATACATAAGCCAATGTTCTCACGTGCGTCTACAAGGTCACTGACTGGCCCACAGCAGAGCGTCTACAAGGTCACTGACTGGCCCACAGCAGAGCGTCTACAAGGTCACTGACTGGCCCACAGCAGAGCGTCTACAAGGTCACTGACTGGCCCACAGCAGAGCGTCTACAAGGTCACTGACTGGCCCACAGCAGAGCATCCTGGTCAGTCAAGAGTGCCACAAGTGCTCAAGATTGCCAACATTTCCACTACTGCCTTTATGGACATTTTTAAATTCCCAACAAGGAAATGCACCTCATCTTTTCTTGTGACTGAGTCGCAAGCGCTTGTATGTACTGCTATTTCACTTGTCTTAATATATATATATATATATCTATATATATATATATGAATATGTACTATATGATCTTTGTGGTGTAAATATTAATTTAGCTCACTGTAATTATTTAATTTGACAGCCTCAATGAATAAATATTATTGATCCAAATAGCTTTTATTTTCCAAAGGAAAATATTAATTTTTTTGGTCTAAATTTTTGACTGGCCAACTGTTACTCATTTTAGTCTGAGGCAGAGGTTGCTTATGGCTCATGTTGGGTTCAGTAAGGATATGTACAGTGTGTGTGTTTAGTATTACTTTTGTATTGTTAAATCTCGGTGGTAATATTGGTTCTGTAACTGTACTATATTGTGAATAACGTATACACTGTACTGTACAAGGAAAGAAACAAAATAATGTAGTCGTGACATTATGTATCAAAGTAGAAAGCAAAAATCTAATAGTTATGGTCATAAACAAACCTACAGATGAAATGGCAAAAAATTTGCTAGACGTAAAAAGTAAACTGCATAGAAAATCCAGTGCTGAATATTATCCTCTTAGGAGAGTTTAACCTTCCAAATTTGAGATGGAAGAAGCCATCATAACATACTACAATAGTCAGCAAGCACACGACCGAGCCAACAAGCCTAAGGAGTCACACCGAACCACCACATAGTTGAGCCAACAAGATGGGATAAGGCATTCAACTACATCTTCACAATGAACTAATTTGGGGACGTCGTAATCTGAACTGCAACTTACATGAACATTATCACTGAAGTAAAAGCAATACAAATTCATATATTGTGTACAAATTACATGTGTAATGGGAGGAACTTTAATCAATAAACTATGAGTTATCAACTATACCTTGGGAAACAAGACTGAAATCTCAAGCTCTAACACAGTGTTTAGTGACATTTAATGCAGCATACAAAATGTGCATAAAGTATGCATAAGATGTTTAACTCTGAGAAAATAATAAAATCCAGCAGATGACTATACAGAAGATTACAGAAACACTCGAGCAGATGGAAATGCCACTACGAAGACATGAAAACTTCACAGAAATCACGGATAGCGCAAAACCTAAAACCCTCTAAAACCCTCGTGCTAAAATGAAGAAATACAAAAAGAGCAAAAAGTCATCTAAATTAAAAAAAAAACTTCTTTAGAAACTATGAAAAAAATGATGATAAAACCTCTGCAAATATAAGCCCCCTTAATATAAGAAGTACGTACATACACTGAAAAACAAAGAAATAAATTCTGAAAGAGCAATATAAATCTATGTTTAGCAAAGCAATAGATGCAATGAAAATGGAAACTGATTACATCTTAATGAGCTTAGTCCACATGGAAAGTTACATGTTGGACATTTTAAATCTCACAGCATTAAAAAAAAAAGCATTGAATGTAATTAAATGTCAATTTCTGGATGAGATCCCATATACAGTATTGGCTTCCACAAGCTACTATCTGATAGAGCACCATACAACTAGGTGCCATCAGTTGCAGAGTTCTATTGGCCTAGTCCCATTCTATTGGTCGTCCCAATGGGACTACCTCCCTCTACAATATGATAAGTACCTGTGCAAAAGGTTTGAACATAAAAATATATTACAAATAGTAAAATACTAAAGACAACAAGGGATAAAGACGGTGACTTACAAATAGGGAAACGAACAACCCTCTACACCACAAACCGAACAATGGAGGTGTGTAGAAACTGCTTTAAACCACTTTGGAAGAGTGTTGTAGGGATTGTATGTAACATTTGTAACACAAGATTTCACCCGAGTTGACAGATTTACCTACACAATATGCAAACAGAGAAGCTACCTACTGGATCTGTCACAATGACACACTGATATGGGATAACATAACCAAACTAATAAATGGCATTCCTGAAGCATATAGGCTACCATTCACAGAAAAGCTACCAGAAATATATGCAGATTGTGTAAAAACAGCAATGAACACGAAACAATCTAGGAACTGATAGTTTAGAGAGCCAAATTAGGAATGTGGAAGGACTGTGTCGAGGTACGCAAAAACAACGGTAATATTGATGAGCCAACTGGTAATGAACAGTGAGAGCAAAAATGAGAAAGATGAAAGCAATACTGAGAAAGAATGCAGAAATTAAAAAGTTAGGGCAAAAAACACGTGTCCCAAAAGAGAGGTGGCCAATGCAAGCACAGGTATAAACAACCGAAATAAAATCACAAATGAAAATATTTGCAAATATAATGCAAAGGGACTGTGCAAACTTGAGCTCAAAGGCACAAAGTGCACATTCATGCATCCCCAAAACTACCGAAACATGTTGGGGAGGGTAAATGTCGTTTTGGAACAGAGTGCAGATATTTCCACCCTAAATTATGCAAAATCTTAACTAATGAGAGAAAATGCTATCATCTTCAATGCCCTGTTTTCCACTTGAAATATAGGTACACAGCCCTATAGACAAGAGAAGGTCCAGTATAATAACCCTGGAAGTTTTTTTTTTACTGGCAGGCAGAAACCAAGTAGAACATACAAGAGATAGAAACAGACAGAAATATTGCAGGCATATGGATGGGGAGGAAGAAATACACAAGATTGGACTACAATTTGTCATCAGGCCCACATACTACACCCCCAGTACCACACAAACTATCACACTCCACAACACCAGTACTACTACCAAAACTGGACGGACCTCAGCCACCGGCTCATTCAATCCCGGGTGCCGGCGAGAAAAATGGGCAGAGTTTCTTTCACCCTGATGCCCCTTGTTACCTAGCAGTAAATAGGTACCTAGGAGTTAGTCAGCTGTCATGGGCTGCTTCCTGGGGGTGGAGGCCTGGTCGAGGACCAGGCCACAGGGACACTAAGCCCCAAAATCATCTCTAGATACCCAAGATAACCTAACCTTTGGCAAAACAGCACACCCTGGGTCAGGGTGGAGAGGAGGGAGAACTCCCAAAACCCACCAGAAGTGACACACAATACAGAAAATCATATATATTTGCAAACATACAAGGCCTAAAGTCAAAATCAAGAAATAAAGTTCATAAATGGCCTCCTAGTAGAGTTCAATTCAATATTTGGAATATTCATGGAAACTCTCATGAAAGATTACATGGATAGTGAAATCTGGAACCCAAATTATAATTTATGTAGATGTGATAGAGAAATTAGGCCAAATGGAGGAGTAGGTCTCAGTCAGCAGATTACAGAACCAACTAGGAACGAAAACACGCTAGACCTGATATTCACGAACAATGAGGAGCTAATCAGAGACATTACTGTCTCAGACACTTCGTACTCGGACCACAAGCTCATTGAAGTGCAAACTAACATTAATAACAGTAGTAGGGCCAAGAGAAACAACAAGCAAGAAGGGCTATTCAATAAATTCAATTTTAAATAGACTGGGAGAAAATAAACAGGGAACTTACAAACATTCAATGAGAAAATGTTCTAAGAAATAAAAATCCTACACAGGGAATAGAAAAACTGACTTCTGAAGTATATGAAGTATGTCTGATACATGTTCCTTTGAGGAAAGCCAGAAAGAGGTCCAATGTAGAAAGAGAAGGCAGACGACATTACAAAAGGAGGAAGAAATTAATGGAAATGCTTAAGCAGACACGACTACAGAGAAGAAGTAATTTAAACAGGGAGATTGAAGAAATCGAACAGAGACTGAAGAAAGGCAACTAGAACAGAAAACAATTCAAGAAATAAAGAAAAACCCAAAATATTTCTTCACATATGCTAAATCAAAAGCGAAAACCACTGCCAGTATTGGACCTATTCGTATTAGTGAAGGTTCATACACTGAGGATGACAAAGAAATTAGTGAAATCCTAAAAAAGCAGTATGAGGACATGTTTAGCACTCCGATACTCAGTATGAAAGTAGAAGATTCGGACAATTTCTTTATGAATGATACTCAAACACCTGTAAATATAACTGATATCAACACGAGCGTGGCAGATTTTGAAAGAGAAATTGACAATATGCCCATGCACTCAGCCCCAGGTCCAGACTCATGGAATTCAATATTTATAATGAAATGCAAAGTGCCGGTAGCACAGTGGGAAAGCAGGAACGAAGGACAATAGTGTGATGCATCAAATGAAAAAATCCACAAGAGCTGTGATAAGGGTTCGAACCTACATCCGAGAGGATCCCAGACACGCCTTAATCGACTGTGCCACGACACTGTAAAAGAATTGCAACTGGGAGTTCATTGCAGATCAATGCCCAATGGAGTTCATTGCAATTCATCGCGAATTACAATCGCGTCTGGGATCCTCTCGGACGTAGGTTCGAACCCTCTTCACGGCCCTTGTGGATTTCTTCATTTGATGCATCACGCTATTGTGATTTCTGTGTGCAATGAAGAAATTGTTCACGACTTTTGTTAAACCAAAGCTGGAACATGCAGTGGTTGTATGTTGCCCATATCTTAAGAAGCACATCAACAAACTGGAAAAAGTGCAAAGATATGCCACTAAGTGGCTTCCAGAACTGAAGGACAAGAACTACAAGGAGAGGTTAGAAGCATTAAATATGCAAAAACTAGAAGATAGAAGAAAAAGAAGCGATATGATCACTACATACAAGATAGTAACAGGAATCGATAAAATTGATAGGGAAAAATTCCTGATACCAGGAACTTCAAGAACAAGAGGTCATCGATTTAAACTAACGAAACAAAGCTGCTGGAGAAATATAAGAACATTTATGTTTGTAAACAGAGTGGTAGACGGTTGGAACAAGTTCCAACCACCTTTGAGAAGGTGGTGGAGGCCATGACTGTCAGTAATTTCAAAGCGTTATACTGTATATGTATATGTATATATAGTGTACATGTATGTATGAGTATATGTACGAGTATATATAACATTACACCAGAAACAAATACCTTTTTGATATTCAAAGAGTACGACTTAATCAAACTAGAAATGCTTTACAAATCAAGGACCCAGAAGGGATGACCTTCCCAATCATGTTAAAGACTGTACCTCTCTCAACCAGTTTAAGATAAAAACTAAGCACTACCTAATTAACTCCCTGTAACCTACCTTACCCCTATAATGTCAACCCATGTCTGCTATTTATTTAAACAATGCTGTTTGTCGACCTAATTGTATTTCTGCTGTTATTCTGCCATGTTCCCCCATTTTTTATTTTTATATTTTCTCAACACATTTTATACTTTAATCTCAATTAGTATTAATAAAAAAATAAAAATAAAATGTTTATTCAGGTAAGGTACATACATACAAGAGATTTTACATAAATTGATCGATTTATAGATGGAGCTAGTACATACAATGCCTAAAGCCACTATTACGCAAAGCGTTTCGGGCAGGAAAAACATTAATGACTAAAACTTAATACTAATTGAGTATAAAGAATAAAATGTGCTGAGAACAAATAAAAATAAAGAT
This sequence comes from Procambarus clarkii, assembly GCF_040958095.1. NCBI lineage: Eukaryota > Metazoa > Arthropoda > Malacostraca > Decapoda > Cambaridae > Procambarus > Procambarus clarkii. Next base: position 5,195,272 of record NC_091154.1, read on the forward strand.
AATAAAGGGGGGGGAACATGGCTGATAAAGCAGCACAAATACAATTAGGTCGACAAACAGCGTTGTTTAAATAAATAGCAGACATGGGTTGACAATAGAGGGGTAATGTAGGTTACAGGGAATTTATTAGGTAGTGCTTCGTTTTTATCTTAAACTGGTTGAGAGAGGTTTAAGTTTTAGCCTTTAGTGTTTTTCCTGCCCGAAACGCTTTGCGTAATAGTGGCTTTAGGCATTGTATGTACTAGCTCTATCTATAAATTCATCAATATTTGTATCACCCCTTGTATGTATGTACTTTACCTGAAAAAACATTTGAATTTTGAATTTGAATTAATAGTTGTGTAACTAGCGTCAAAAGATTGTTATTTGCTTAGCTAAACAAACTCTGGGGTTCAGTTCCTGAATCAATTATGTGCCTCTGTAACCCTTTACACCACTGCCCACGGGATGGGTATGGGGTGCATAATAAAGAAAAAAAATGAAATTGAATTGTAGAGTATTAACAAATCATAATATATATTTTTTTTTTTTTTTTTTTTTTTTTTTTGAGATATATACAAGAGTTGTTACATTCTTGTACAGCCACTAGTACACGTAGCGTTTCGGGCAAGTCCCTGGAATACGATCCCCTGCCGCGAAGAATCGTTTTTTCATCCAAGTACACATTTTACTGTTGCGTTAAACAGAGGCTACAGTTAAGGAATTGCGCCCAGTAAATCCTCCCCGGCCAGGATACGAACCCATGACATAGCGCTCGCGGAACGCCAGGCGAGTGTCTTACCACTACACCACGGAGACTGTGGTGATATCATTAATTAACTTAAAGCTCTAAGTAAACCCCATGATGATGTTAATCCATTATGGCAAGCATTCAACAGCAAAGTTTCTTTATTATACTAATAGAAACATGACTAAAAGATGAGTGAACTTAACCACTTATGATAACCAACAGCACACTTAAGATAACCAACAGCACACTTAAGATAACCAACAGCACACTTAAAATAACCAACAGCAGACTTAAGATAACCAACAGCCCACTTAAGATAACCAACAGCACACTTAAGATAACCAACAGCAGACTTAAGATAACCAACAGCACACTTAAGATAACCAACAGCACACTTAAGATAACCAACAGCACACTTAAGATAACCAACAGCACACTTAAGATAACCAACAGCACACTTAAAATAACCAACAGCAGACTTAAGATAACCAACAGCACACTTAAGATAACCAACAGCACACTTAAGATAACCAACAGCACACTTAAGATAACCAACAGCAGACTTAAGATAACCAACAGCAGACTTAAGATAACCAACAGCACACTTAAGATAACCAACAGCACACTTAAGATAACCAACAGCAGACTTAAGATAACCAACAGCACACTTAAGATAACCAACAGCACACTTAAGATAACCAACAGCACACTTAAGATAACCAACAACAGACTTAAGATAACCAACAGCAGACTTAAGATAACCAACAGCACACTTAAGATAACCAACAGCACACTTAAGATAACCAACAGCAGACTTAAGATAACCAACAGCCCACTTAAGATAACCAACAGCAGACTTAAGATAACCAACAGCAGACTTAAGATAACCAACAGCACACTTAAGATAACCAACAGCACACTTAAGATAACCAACAGCAGACTTAAGATAACCAACAGCAGACTTAAGATAACCAACAGCACACTTAAGATAACCAACAGCACACTTAAGATAACCAACAGCAGACTTAAGATAACCAACAGCACACTTAAGATAACCAACAGCACACTTAAGATAACCAACAACACACTTAAGATAACCAACAGCAGACTTAAGATAACCAACAGCAGACTTAAGATAACCAACAGCACACTTAAGATAACCAACAGCACACTTAAGATAACCAACAGCACACTTAAGATAACCAACAGCAGACTTAAGATAACCAAGAAGGTAACTGTAAACTTAACAACTTAACAATGGTGTACACAACACACATATACAAGAAGGTAACTGTAAACTCAGAGAGTTAAAGTAATAAAGTTAACATTAATTAACTAATACTAAGACGGTGACTTTCATCTTGAGCTTTGCCCGCCTGATGGACACTAGTTGTTACTTGAAGGTTTTGTGGTGTCCACACACACACAGGTCTCCTTACCCGAGGGCCACTAGTTCTCTAGTGGCCTCGACAAGGACAGGAAGCCGGCGGGTTGTCAAAGATTCTCCCATCATGTTGTGTGGGATAGATGAGTCTTGGGCGGGTAGGAGGTTCCATCAGCACCTGTCCTCAGGCCCGGCTGTGTTGAGTCCAGCAACATGTGTAGCCCCGTACATGATACATGCTCATAATCAATATCATCTTTGGTACATATGCAACATCTGTCAAGATTTCCCGACATCTTTGGTCCAGAAAAAAACTTAAATCATAAAAATTAAATCCTGCCGTAAGCGCTGTGCGTGTGTATGGCTTTACAAGATGCAACAACATTGGTGTTATGTACACACAAACCCAATAAACCTTCTTGTAAATAAATACGTAAATAAATATATTAATTAAGTGAATAAATAAATAAATAAGAGTTATTATACTCGTGATCCCTCTTATTGATCGTCACTTATTTTTATCTCATTGTTTGTTTACATCAGATGGAGGCGTCGCGACCCGCGAGCTCTCGCACTTTTACTCTCGTAAGTCGCGTTGGCGAGGCCCAGTCTCTCCTTTATTAGCTCATTCCTGTTGAGAAGACTTGCTTGTTGGTGGTCGAGGCTGCGAGAACAGCCAAGTTGGGTCGTTAATGAGGGAGAGATGAAGGACCTGAGGTGGTGAGATGCACCTTAACCTGCCTAACTTCCACACGACACACAGTGATGACCACAGACAAACACTCAACAGACACGTAGGGTGACCACACACACTCAACAGACACATGTAGTGACACAAGAGACAGACAGACACATGTAGCGTGTATGCCTGCCCGTCCCCCCCCCCCTCCCACACACGCACGGGAAAAATAGACAACACACACACCTTAAACATTATGTGGAAATGAATGACCGAACTCTAATAGAGAAGACAACTGTAATAAAGAAGCCAGAACTAATAAAGAAGCCAGAACTCTAATAAAGAAGCCAGCACTCTAAATAAAGAAGCCAGAACTCTAAATAAAGAAGCCAGAACTCTAAATAAAGAAGCCAGAACTCTTAATAAAGAAGCCAGAACTCTAATAAAGAAGCCAGAACTCTTAATAAAGAAGCCAGAACTCTAATAAAGAAGCCAGAACTCTAAATAAAGAAGCCAGAACTCTAAATAAAGAAGCCAGAACTCTAAATAAATAAGCCAGAACTCTAAATAAAGAAGACAGAACTAATAAAGAAGACAGACCTGGGGTGGTTTTGGGATAGTAAACTGACACTAGAGGAACACATAAAGAACATTCTAGGAGCGTATGTGTCACTTTCCACCTTCAGACGCGCTTATAATTCCATGGATGGTGAAATACTAAAAAACTGTTCATGACTTTTGTGAGACCAAAATTGTAATATGCAGCAGTTGTATTGTGCCCATGTCTCAAGAAGCATATAAATAAAATGGAAAAGATATAAAGGCACGCTAGAAAATGGCTTCTGGAACTGAAAAACAAGTGTTACGGGGAGAGGCTAGAGGTGCTAAACATGCCAAAACTAAAAGATAGAAGAAAAAGAGGTGATATGATCACCACTTACAAAATACTAACAGGAATCAACCAAATTGACAAAGAGGAATTCCTGAAACCAGCAACTTCAAGAACAAGAGGACACAGATTCAGGCTAAGCAAACAAAGGTGCTAAAAAATATTAGAAGGTTTTCTTTTGCGAAACGGAGTGGTGTACGATTGGAACAAGTTAAGTGAGGTGGTGGTGGTGGAGGCCAAGACCATCAGTAGCTTCAAAGTGTTATACGACAAAGAGTACTGAGAAGACGGGACACCACGAGCGTAGCTTCATCCTGTAACTACACTTAGGTAATTACACACAACACAAGACACACAAAATCAAACTTAACAGTGACTGAACATACAGACACCTGCCTGTATCTGATAACTTAATAGTGACTGAACATACAGACACCTGCCTGTATCTGATAACTTAATAGTGACTGAACATACACACACCTGCCTGTATCTGATAACTTAACAGTGACTGAACATACACACACCTGCCTGTATCTGATAACTTAACAGTGACTGAACATACACACACCTGCCTGTATCTGATAACTTAACAGTGACTGAACATACACACACACACCTGCCTGTATCTAATAACTTAATAGTGACTGAACATACACACACCTGCCTGTATCTGATAACTCATCTTCAGGCTCTATGGCAGAAAAGAAATTGTCTTCGGTATCAAGTTTTGCAAATCATTTATTGCGTTACCTAATGTAATGGTCAAGCTCATCTGAGCTAACATGGCCGCCAAGGTTAACATAATCCAATCTAACATAGCTTTAACATAATTTGTTGGCATAATTTGAGCTAACATAAGCAACCTATTCTGAGCTTACATAGCTAAGGTTAACCCTTAAATGGTGCATGGCTATATACCATTTGACACCCACAGCCGCATACATAAAAAAAAAAAAAAATCTTTTTTCTTCCTAACCTGTAGGGAGGGAGCCGGTCGAGCGGACAGCACACTGCACTTGTGATCCTGTGGTCCCGGTTCGATCCCGGGCACCGGTGAGAAACAATGGGCAGAGTTTCTTTCACCTTATGCTCCTGTTACCTAGCAGTAAAATAGGTACCTGGGTATTAGTCAGCTGTCACGGGCTGCTTCCTGGGGGTGGAGGCCTGGTCGTGGACCGGGCCGCGGGAACACTAAAGCCCCGAAATCATCTCAAGATAACCTCAAGATAACCTGTTAAGTCGTGTTCCCTGATCATGGGGAAAAAAATCAATTGTACTTACCGGCGACGTAATTGAGCCAACAAGATGAGTGATGACGTCACAGTTTGCATGTTCGCTCATGCACGGTGCGTCCCGGAGGCGTCGCGCGCGGTCTTCAAGCAGCCAGAGTTGCCACAAATTTATTTTCGCGTCATTATTTACAGTGTCTAGATGTGTATTCTTTGCAATATTAGTCACTAATTATGTTGCACATAATGTCACTTGACAGTTATTGTCAATATATGTTGCACACATCGAGTATACACATGCGCACACAAACATTTTCCATTACGGCATTATATTATGTACAGTAATCACAATGTTTATTATTTTATATGTGCACACTAGCACGCACTATGTACAGGTTTTTGCACTATTATTGCACATTTAGAAATCTTGGAGTGAGTGGTAGTCGTTGAAGCAGTCGACAACACACAATGCAACTCCACACCTTCACACCATGTTTGCACCAGTTTATGTTTCTGTTCTCTTCGTTTTGTTGTTTTGCATACTACACAAGCACGTTGGCCTATTGCACGCTTTCCACCTGCTGGCAAATTCTTTAGATTGTGTTGCTGAAAGGCATCCATGTGAGCGAGCCTGGGTGTTGCAGCATGCTGCAACACTGGGTTCATGATTGGTCTTCGTATGCCAGGGACTTCTTGACCAAACTTTGCTAATAACTGTGTTGCAAGTGTAAAAGCAAATGAACGGAAAACAGGTTTACGTCCAGTTTTCACCAGTTACAAATTATAGCAGTCCAACATGCTCATGTCAACAAGATGGAAAAACACTTTTTTCGTCCACTTCAATGTTTTCCGCACACACTCGATATTGCCAATCATCATGTCAGCCTTATCAATCAAACGCATGTTGATATTGTAGTCAAGAACACAATCTGGCTTATATACTGGTTCTCTCGTTACACGGTGCACCTTGCCACTGTTCAACATTGTACCCTCATGAACGGTTGTCAGCAGGTTCACTTCTCTCTTGTCTTTCCACCGTACCGAGAGTATTTGATCACATTTCCGTACCTGGCTGGCACTCACCAACTGCAAGCCCACCGTCAAACACTGGCATTTCCCTTCTTCGTGCCTTTACTGTGCCAACCAATCCGGTTCTATTTTCAATCAAGAGCCTAGCTACCAATGGACTTATATAGTAATTATCTGTGTATAGGATGTGCCCCTTGTTCATCCATGGTGCCATCAGTGGCTTCACCACACTACCCGAGAAACCATGTTCGTCGCTACCAGGAATGTCTACATCGCTAGCTGAATACAGAATCATGTGTAACACGTATCCTGTTTCACAGTCACGCAGTACAAAGAATTTCAATCCAAATCTGTTTCGTTTGGAGGGAATATACTGATTGAATGAAACACGTCCTCTGAAAAGTACAAGGGATTCGTCAATCACCAGCTTCTGTGCTGGTACGTAAAAATCTCTGAATTTTCCAATCACATCATTCATATAGTGCCTCACTCGCCAAAGTCTATCATCCTCTGTCCGGTCCTCATTACTTGCAAAATGCAGACACCTGAGGAGTATCTGAAATCTGTCTCGGAACATATATTTCCCGAAGAAAGGTGTTGGAATAGTCAGATCTTTGCTCCAGTAATCTGGGATAGCGTGTTTGACACAGTGTTTCATCAACATACATATCGCTAGAAACACATACATTTCACCTACATTGGTGGTTTTCCAATGTTGCAATCATGAAAATTCTGTTATCTCTCTTCTAATGAGATGAGCCGTATGAAGGTTTGTTTGGTGTACAATATATTCCATGAGCGGCTCATCATAGACTGCTGTAAAATAATCACATTCACTCATATCATCATCATAGACTGCTGTAAAATAATCACATTCACTCATATCATCACCATTATCAGGGAAAAGCTCTGTAATCCCAACGTCTTTATTGTCAAAGGCAGGAATTCGAGGAATAAAACCAGCACCATCACTCCACACTAGTCCGCCTGGTGTCCTGCGAGACGCAGGGGGCGCAACAGGGGCATGACGGCAAGGAAGCGATGCACCCCGTGGACCGGGAGCTGAAGCCCGTCTACGCACAGTGTGGCCACTACGTGCACGTGAGGTAGAAGCACGTGAACATGAGGCTCTTGGTGCCACATGTTGTTCCATGCGGTGGCACTTGGCTGGGCGAGACGCTGCTGACGCGACAAAATCTCGCCCAGTAACACCACTGGTACTGGCACCAGGCTCGGTAACACTGTGTTCTGATTCCACTTCACTAAAACCAGAAAAAGAGTCACCTTCCTCTGACTCGTCACTGAAAATATCCTCAGACTCTAAATAATCACAGGAACTGTGTGGTCGAGGGTGAATTGGGGTAGACACTAGGCGAGGTGGCATGGGTGAGCGTATAGGCCTCGCCATGGGAGGCGGCTGTATCTCATATTCACTGTCTGTGCTATCAACATCGGTCATTGTGTGTAGTCTTTATCAATATCAGAGTCATCAAAGTCACTTTCCTCACCATTGGAAAATAATTTACTGGTTATTTGCTCCTGGGTGAGTGATTGCGTGGGGCGTGCCCAGGAAGTGTTCGGCCGTTCGCTCGACATGGTGGCTGCTGGGTAACTCAGGCCTCCCTCGCGACAGTAGCGTGAGCTGGATTTGTTTTCAAAATGGTGGCTGTTTACTATAGCCCCTGGGCAGCGTATGGGGACCCCCTATACCCCGCGGGCCTTTCAAATCGTGCGCGGTACTCCAAAGCATCATATGATGCGATGCGCAATTTACTGCAAGTCGGTCAATGCATCACACGATGCGATGCGCAGTTTAAGGGTTAATCTAATCTGAGCTAACATGGCCAAGGTTAACATAATGTGAACTGAGAGAGACAAGGTTAACCTTACCTAACAAAGTCAAGGTTAACATAACATAACTAAGATTATTTCAACAATACGCCATCAACAAAGTTAGTATTGAGGTTAGCTGGGAGGAGAGGTTAGCTGGGAGGAGAGGTTAGCTGGGAGGAGAGGTTAGCTGGGAGGAGAGGTTAGCTGGGAGGAGAGGTTAGCTGGGAGGAGAGGTAAGCTGGGAGGAGAGGTTAGCTGGGAGGAGAGGTTAGCTGGGAGGAGAGGTTAGCTGGGAGGAGAGGTAAGCTGGGAGGAGAGGTTAGCTGGGAGGAGAGGTTAGCTGGGAGGAGAGGTTAGCTGGGAGGAGAGGTTAGCTGGGAGGAGAGGTTAGCTGGGAGGAGAGGTTAGCTGGGAGGAGAGGTTAGCTGGGAGGAGAGGTTAGCTGGGAGGAGAGGTTAGCTGGGAGGAGAGGTAAGCTGGGAGGAGAGGTTAGCTGGGAGGAGAGGTTAGCTGGGAGGAGAGGTTAGCTGGGAGGAGAGCTGCAAGTGCTACACTCATTTTCTGGACCACGATTTTGCTCTTATTTTATTTATAAATTTAAATTTTTGTAGTAGCTTACAGCAAGTTTTGGGCGGAAGCTTCTTCCATTTACAGTATAATGTATATTTCTTATACAGTATTAGTAATGGTGACCACCACAACCAGGGTTGTTTTAGTGATGGTGACCACCACAACCAGGGTTGTTTTAGTGATGGTGACCACCACAACCAGGGTTGTTTTAGTGATGGTGACCACCACAACCAGGGTTGTTTTAGACCTTCAATAAAATGTAAGACTGCCATGTACACACAGGCTCACACCTGCTTCCTCAGGTCTCTATTAACCATCCCCCATCTTGAATCAAAATCGTGAGTCCCTCACTTTTCTTCTCGGGTCTTAGTAGGAAGATGAGTAGAGGAAATACAGAGAACATATATGGCACACATAGACGCAATAAAGCACCTAAATTATTGGGGTCGTCTCAAAGCTCTCCAAATGTACTTACTAGAAAGAAGACGAGAAAGATATCAAATAATATACACATGGAAGATACTGGAAGGCCAGGTCCCAAATCTACACAGTAAAATAACAACATACTGGAGTGAACAATATGGAAGAAAATGCAGAATAGAACCAGTGAAGAGCAGAGGTGCCATAGGCACAATCAGAGAACACTATAAACATCAGAGGTCCACAGTTGTTCAACACCCTCCCAGCGAGCATAAGAAATATTGCTTGAACAACCGTGGACATCTTCAAGAGAAAACTAGATTATTTTCTCCAAGGAGTGCCGGACCAACGGGGCTGTGGTGGGTATGTGGGCCTGCAGGCCACTGCAAGCAACAGCCTAGTGGACCAAACTCTCACAAGTCAAATCTGGCCTTGGGCTGGACTTGGGTAGTAGAAGAACTCCCAGAACCCCATTAACCAGGTATCAACCAGTACATTAGTAGTATCCAGACAGGTACGAGAGGAGTGTTTGTCAACTCTGTTGTCGACTGAGCTCTGGTTGGAAGCAGATCGATGAAGAACTCTGTAAGGTAAGGCAACAATGGCTTCTCTAACAGTTATGTTGAAGACGTCATTAAAAGGTGAAACACCATGCAACCTCTGAAGAATCAACTAACACAACACTTGTACCTCCTATTAGACTGTTTTATAAGAACTTCTTTTCGATGGCTCATAAAACGGAGGAAAGTGTCCTGAAAGATATTATTAATAGGAACGTTGAGATCTTGAGGTTATATTGAGATGATTTCGGGGCTTAGTGTCCCCGCGGCCCAGTCCTCGACCAGGCCTCCACCCCCAGGAAGCAGCCCGGGACAGCTGACTAACTTCTAGGTACCTATTTACTGCTAGGTAACAGGGGGCATCAGGGTGAAATGAAAGAAACTCTGCCCATTGTTTCTTGCCAGCACCCGTGATCGAACCCGGGACCACAGGATCATGCGTCCAGTGTTCTGTCCGCTCAGCCACCGGCTCCCTACAGACACAAATCACAAGATACAATTAACAATTTACTACAAAAGCAAGAAAACGGCTAACCTACTCATGAAGAGCTCTCTAGACATCAAACAGAATGCCTTGAAAGAAACTAATGCTGTCTATGCCTTCACAAGCCCACTTGGGGACTGTTAGCCCCAAAGATCTCAGTATATAGGCAAGACAACAACGTCTCTTTCTAGGCGATTAACAATGCACAAACAACAGGGCTCCATCAAGGACCATATAATCTCACACAACCAGACCATCACCAGAGAAATCTTAACAAGAAACACAGAAATTATCAATAGATACAACGACAACAGGAGACTCGACATCAGCGAGGCCCTACACATCAAAAAGTCAAAACTAGCAATCAACAGCCAATTAACACGTACTGTAATTACATTCTACGCACTTCAAGACCCCGAACCAACAAAGAAGTAAGAAGATAAAACATGCAATGTACTCATTAATTCATGTCCTGTATCACCTGTCCTGTATGTACCCATTGATTTGTGTCCTGTATCACCTCTCCCCAAAAATGAATATAAGCATTAACCCATAAACTGCGCATATTACCGCGCATCTTGGGGGGCCCGGAAACTAAAAATATTTGAATTATGTAAAAATAACTTTAAAATGTTAAACAAATCTCCAACTTATTGGCTTCAGTGTCGTGAAACTTTCATCAAAATATTTTCAGAAATTGATCCCTTTTTTCCCGTCCGTCCGTCCCTTTTTTCCGGGACGGACCTTTTCCATCATGTCCCCCTCTTGGGGTTTCTGCATGACTTTTGGTCTCGGGTGCGACGGGGTTTTGGTGCCTTCGTCCTTTGTGTTTGCTTCTTTTTGTTCTCGAAGGTTCGGGACGGTTTTGCTCCTTCCTGTTTTCTGGTGCGTCTGTCGTCATTCGGTTGAGCTTCCCTCCGGTCATTTCTAGGGCTTGTGGGTCCTCTTCCTGGCAGCTTCTGGGTGTTGGCCTTTTTGTTCTTTTGTGAATATCTCTTCTCTTCACACTGTCTCGGCGCTCCTAGTTTTCCTGGGAGCGATTTTGCTCCTCTTAATGAGTCTTTTCACTCCTGCCCTTCTGCGGGATGTTGGTGCGGGGCGTCTCCTTATGCAAGTTCCTTCCCTGTCAGCTGCACTTGTGGAGGTGGACTTGCACACTTGTGGCATTTTCGTTTTGGTCCTGCGTTTTCTTTTCCCTCCTGGGGCTGTCATAGGATTGGCTTGCGGAGGATGTAGAGGCGCTTGGGGCCGTTCCTGGGTCTGGCACCTTGGTTTCTGCTGCTAGCTTTCAGTATCGATATTCCTTCTGCGCCGTTTCGCAGGTTGTATCGTGCGTTGTTACACCTCCGGCCTGCTTATGCACTGCCTGTGTCGTCCTGGTCTTTGGACAGGGTGCTCTCCTGTTTTTCTTCTTGGTGGTTGTGGCTCCTTGGGGTCAGGTTTGCTTTGCCTCGGTTTTCTTTTTGTGTTGGCATTCGCCTCTGGGGGTCGTGTGGCAGAGCTTCTTGCTCTTCTCAGGCGCAGTGGTTTTTGGCTCCTATGGTCGTGGTCATAGGTTTCTTCGTCTGCAGCTGTTCTCCCTTTTTTCTGGCGAATGATATACCTTGGGTTCTTGTCTCGACTTCGTGTTGAGGAGTGATTCACCGGCCGCCTCCCGGGTATGTCCCCTTGTTTTCTTAGGTAGTCTTTGGTGAGGTAGCTCCGGGGAGCCGTAGGGGCTCCCCCCAGAAAACCAGCGTTGAATGTAATGAAACGCCATTTTCTGGGTGAGTCCCGCACCCTCCCGCCCTCCGGTCGGCGGGGTTTTTTCGCGGTTTTGATATCCAGCCTCAGAACTGGGGCGGGGATCGCCGGCGCGGGGGTCTGGGGCTCCCCCTTCCCCCTCCTGGGGAGGAGGGAGCTGCGCAGACATGCGGCGCGGCTCGTGTGACGTCATGCTTGTTAGTTCGTTTTCCTGGGGGAGTTCTGTCCACTCGTTTGTCGATTTTTGTTGTTAACCAGAATAGGGGTTTGTTTTGTGGCGCTTACCTTTCTGGGTGCCTGTCCCGGTCGATGGCAGATATAGAATGCTCCAAATCACATGTGCATTTCTATGGGCCATTGCTCCCCATGCCTCTGTGAGAGGGCCAGGTTCTGGCTCGTGGTCCCCGGTAGGCCTAGAACTCCACCCACATCGACTGATGCAAAATAGTTAGGGTATCCATATCAGCCATGGATAGCTCCGGGGAGCCTCCGGGACTCACCCAGAAAATGGCGTTTTATTACATTCAACGCTGGTTTTTTATGCCTCCTGGATGCAAATTAACAATGTCAAATAAAATAAGTAATTTTTTTCAGAACAATTATTTTGTGCAGACCACAGGTGTGGAGTGCAGGAAGTAAAGAAGGTTTATACAATTGTGTTGTGAAATCTGGCTTTAACACAGCTTTGTGTTTCCCAAGGACACACACCATGGAGCAACAGAGCAGAACACCAGGCAGAGACGGGCGAGACGTTACTCACTTTCTCAGTGTATACATGTCAGACGAAATTACGCCCAAGATTGAGCCGGCTGACAACATGAGGTCAGATGACCCGCTGGAGATTGCTGAAGAGGACACGGAACAAACAGGTACGCAACAGTCTCACTCATCACAATATATCAAGTCTCATAGATTTTTTTTGTTCTGTGCCAGAGATAGGCTTTGAGGCAAAGGGAAATGAATTATAATTATACTGTACAGTATATTTATACTGTATGTACACACACACACACACACACACACACACACACACACTCTTAGGGTCCCAGATATTGTCGCATTATCAGAGACGAAACTTGAAGGAAATATAATAAATGAAGTCATATTCCCAAGAGGCTATTCAGTTTGGAGACGTGACAGGAAAACTAGGAAGGGAGGAGGAGTGGCTGTACTGGTGAAAAAACACCTGAAGGTAAGAGGGTTAATATTTGAAAACCCTCGAGATATTGACATAATGGCATTGCAGGTCTGGAATCAGGATGATAAGCTGATAATTTTAAATGCCTACAGCCCACCAGCAAGCAACACATGGACAAAGGAAGAACTGGATGACAAACGAGAGGGCCTCATAATGGTCATGAGAGATATTATTGCACAAGCAGATAAAGATAAATCACGACTGTTGATACTGGGGGACTTCAACTTTAAAGCAATAGACTGGGAGGCCTATGAAGCAAGAACGGAGGACTTTTGGACATGCAGATTTGTGAACCTCATTCTGGAGACATTCTTGTATCAACACATAAAGCAGGCCACAAGAATGAGGGAAGGAGATGTACCGTCAGTACTGGATCTAGTATTCACCAGGAAAGAAGAAGAGATATTTGACATCCAGTACCTTCCTCCCTTGGGAAAGAGTGATCACGTCCTGTTAGACATTGATTATGCTTTAAGATATCATCTAGAAGAAAATGGGGACATTGAAACAGTTGATAAACTCGATTTAAGGAGAGGACACTATGGGGAACTTCAAAATTTTTTTAATGAGTGTAATTGGACAGAATTGTTGCTAGGCAGGGAAGTAAATGAAATGTATGCCAAATTTTTAAAAATATACGAGGAAATAGGAGCCGGTCGGCCGAGTGGACAGCACACTGGACTTGTGATCCTGTGGTCCTGGGTTCGATCCCAGGCGCCGGCGAGAAACAATGGGCAGAGTTTCTTTCATCCTATGCCCTTGTTACCTAGCAGTAAATAGGTACCTGGGTGTTAGCCAGCTGTCACGGGCTGCTTCCTGGGGGTGGAGGCCTGGTCGAGGACCGGGCCGCGGGGACACTAAAAAGCCCCGAAATCATCTCAAGATAACCTCAAGATAAGGCACACAAACATTCATACCAAAACAGAGGTGCAGGGCCAGAAAACAGGATTGGTTCGACAGAAATTGTGAGAGGGCAAGAGACCAAAAGACACAAAAATGGAATCAGTATAGGAAGAGGCCAAACCCTCAAACATACCAGCGATACAAAGATGCGAGAAACAACTATACGGCAGTAAGGAGAGAGGCAGAAAGAAATTTTGAAAAGGGGATAGCGGATAAATGTAAAACAGAACCGGGCCTATTCTACAAATTCATAAACAACAAATTGCAGGTAAAGGATAATATCCATAGGTTGAAAATGGGAAACAGATTCACGGAAAATGAAAAGGAAATGTGTGAAACATTAAATGAAAAGTTCCAAAGTGTGTTTGTACAAAATGAAATCTTCAGAGAACCAGACACAATGGGAATTCCAGAGCACAACATAGAGCGGATAGAGGTGTCTAGAGATGAAGTGGAAAATATGCTCAAGGAGCTCAGTAAGAACAAAGCAGCTGGCCCAGATGGAGTTTCACCATGGGTTCTGAGAGAATGTGCATCTGAGCTCAGCATCCCAATTCACCTGATCTTTCAGGCATCCCTGTGTACAGGAATCATAGCAGACGTGTGGAAACAGGCTAACATAGTTCCAATCTACAAAAATGGCAGCAAAGAAGACCCCCTCAATTATAGACCTGTATCATTGACATTGAATGATATTATGGCTGGTAATGGGAACAATCCCATTATTTGCATTAGCGTGGGAGGAAATGATGTTGGTCGAGTCAGGAGTGAGGAACTGATTCAGAGGTATAAAACAGCCATAGAGTTAGTTAGGAGCAAGGGAGGAATCCCGATCATATGTGGCATTCTTCCAAGAAAGGGAGTGGGAAATGAATGGATATCGAGGGCACTTGGTGTCAATTGCCGGCTGGAAAGATATTGCAAATCAAATGCAATATCTTTCATAGACAACTGGGAACACTTCTATGGAAGAAATGAAATGTATGCTCGTGATGGGGTGCATCTATCGAGAGCTGGGGTTGTTGCTGTTGCGAACTCGCTAGAAGAAGTGGTTAGAGGTGTTTGTTTGGGTTTAAACTGTTAGTAGATAGAGGTATGGGAATTGATTTGGAGGAAGGAGGTAATAAAAGTATGTGTTTGTGGGAGAAAGGAATTGGCAAAACGATCAGGGAAAGAGAAGGTCCGCAAAATAACAATTCACTTAGGGTATATTACACTAACAGTAGAAGTCTAAGAAATAAAATTAACGAATTAAATGCTCTTGTCTGCACAGAAAAAATAGATATTATTGCACTTACCGAAACGTGGATGAATGTAGAAAATAGAGAACTATTAGCTGAATATCAAATATATGGATTTAAACTATTTCACACAGATAGATATATTAGACGAGGAGGTGGAGTAGCCATATATGTTAGGGACAATTTGAAATGTAGTCTCAAAGAGGGAATCAAAACAGAGCCACACACAGAAACTATTTGGATTGAATTAAACGAAAAAGCTAATAATATTATAATAGGAGTAATATATAGGCCACCAAATTTAGACAGAATGGAAGCAAAGCATCTATGGGATGAAATATCTAGAGCATCTAGATCTAACAGTATTTATGTCATGGGTGACTTTAATTTTAGCGGAATAAACTGGTTGAACAAAACAGGGAATAGTGAAGCAGAAGATTTTCTAGAATTAATTGACGATTGCTTTCTTACGCAACACATTAAGGAACCAACACGGGAAAATAATATTTTAGATTTAGTGTTAACTAACAGGGAAACGCAAATTAATGACATCGAAATAGGGAGTGAGCTAGGGAGCAGTGATCACAAAGAAATCAGATTTAGCATAGAATGGAATAGACCAGTAGGAGAAAATTCTGTTAAAGTGCCAGATTTTCGAAAAGCTGATTTTAATAGCCTAAGAAATTTTTTGGGTCAAATTGATTGGAAAGGCTTGGGTATGGGGTATGGGCCGGTCTTGGAGCGAGACATGAACCCAGCGATAGGTGACTTAAATGGGGATTTCGATGTGGATTCAATATATAACTTATTTAAGAATATTCTAAACAAAGCACAGGAACGTAGTATACCATACAAATTGAATAGATCGTATACTAATGACCCAAAGTGGATAACAAAGAATTTGAAGAACCTTATAGGTAAAAAGAGAGCTTGGTACAAAAGGATTAAAAATGGGGAGGTCACTTTAGAACAGGAATTCGTACAACTGGTTAGAAATGTTAAAAAAGAGATAAGGAAAGCAAAAAGAAACTATGAAGTTCGCATAGCAGGGCAAGCAAAGACAAATCCTAAAGGGTTTTTTCAGTTATATCGTACTAAGACTAGGGAAAGGATAGGTCCATTAAAAACTGAGACAGGTCAAATAACAGATAGTGATGAAGAGATGAGTAGTATTTTTAATAAATATTTTGTATCTGTATTTACTAAAGAGGAACTTAACAATATGCCTTCAGCCGAACAAGTCTATGTGGGTGGGGACGAGGACAGGTTGACGAGTTTAGCAGTTACCAGGGAGGATGTTCTTAAACAAATAGTAAAACTCAAACCAAACAAATCCCCAGGGCCGGATGAAGTGTTTGCTAGGGTGCTTAAAGAATGCAAAGAGGAGCTTTGTGACCCACTGTCAACCATATTTAATAAATCAATAGAGTCAGGCAGAGTGCCAGAGTTTTGGAAAGTTGCTAATGTGATACCAGTTTTTAAGAAAGGAGATAGATCACTTGCGTCTAACTATCGACCAATTAGCCTAACGTCTATTGTGGGAAAGTTACTCGAATCTATAATAGCAAATAAAATTCGTCTTCATCTTGAAAAACATAAATTAATAATTGAGTCGCAACATGGTTTTATAAATGGCCGTTCATGTTTAACAAATTTGTTATCTTTTTATTCTAGCATTGTTGAGGCAGTTGATAGTGGTAAGGATTGCGATGTTGTATACCTTGACTTTAGCAAAGCTTTTGATACAGTGCCACATGAAAGACTGATTAAAAAAATAGAGTCTCATGGTATTGGGGGTGCTATATTAAGCTGGATTAGGGCATGGCTATACCAAAGGAAACAGAGAGTTAGTATAAATGGAATCAAGTCAGAGTGGGAAAATGTTGTAAGTGGAGTGCCTCAAGGCTCTGTCCTGGGACCTCTGTTGTTTATAATATATATAAATGATTTAGATTCAGGTTTGAGTAGCAACATTTGCAAATTTGCCGATGATACGAAAATCGGTAGGGAAATTAATTCGGAGGAGGACTCACTATCACTTCAAGTTGATCTAGATAGGGTTTTGAAATGGTCAAAGGATTGGCAGATGCAGTTTAATGCTGATAAATGTAAAGTTCTGAGGTTAGGTAATGATGATAGAGTTACAAGATACGAGCTAGATGGTGTTGTGATTGCGAAGTCGGATTGCGAAAGGGATCTGGGAGTTATGATTAGTAAGAATTTAAAACAAAAGGATCAATGCATAAATGTTCGTAATAAGGCAAATCGGACACTTGGATTTATTAATCGCAGCGTTAGTAACAAGACACCTGGTGTGGTTCTCAAGCTATATCTTGCTCTAGTTAGGCCCCATTTAGATTATGCAGTTCAGTTTTGGTCGCCATATTATAGAATGGATATAAATTCACTTGAACGTGTCCAGCGTAGGATGACTAAGTTAATTCCCCAAATTAGAAATCTTTCATATGAAGAAAGATTAACAAAGCTTAAGTTGCATTCACTGGAAAGGCGAAGAGTTAGGGGTGACATGATAGAGGTTTACAAGTGGATGAATGGACATAACCGGGGGGATATTAATAGGGTATTAAAAGTATCAACACAGGACAGAACACGAAACAATGGATATAAATTGGATAAGTTTAGATTTAGGAAAGACTTGGGTAAATACTGGTTCAGTAACAGGGTTGTTGATTTGTGGAACCAATTGCCGCGTAACATTGTGGAGGTGGGGTCCCTCGATTGTTTCAAGCACGGGTTGGACAAGTATATGAGTGGGATTGGGTGGTTATAGAATAGGAGCTGCCTCGTATGGGCCAATAGGCCTTCTGCAGTTACCTTTGTTCTTATGTTCTTAAGTGTAATAGTGAAAGTATTGGAAAAACTAATCAAAACTAAATGGGTAGAACACCTGGAGAGAAATGATATAATATCAGACAGACAGTATGGTTTTCGATCTGGAAGATCCTGTGTATCGAATTTACTCAGTTTCTATGATCGAGCCACAGAGATATTACAGGAAAGAGATGGTTGGGTTGACTGCATCTATCTGGACCTAAACAAGGCTTTCGACAGAGTTACACATAAGAGGTTGTTCTGGAAACTGGAAAATATTGGAGGGGTGACAGGTAAGCTTCTAACATGGATGATAAATTTTCTGACTGATAGAAAAATGAGGGCAGTAATCAGAGGCAATGTATCGGAATGGAGAAATGTCACAAGTGGAGTACCACAGGGTTCAGTTCTTGCACCAGTGATGTTTATTGTCTACATAAATGATCTACCAGTTGGTATACAGAATTATATGAACATGTTTGCTGATGATGCTAAGATAATAGGAAGGATAAGAAATTTAGATGACTGTCATGCCCTTCAAGAAGACCTGGACAAAATAAGTATATGGAGCACCACTTGGCAAATGGAATTTAATGTAAATAAATGTCATGTTATGGAATGTGGAATAGGAGAACATAGACCCCACACAACCTATATATTATGTGAGAAATCTTTAAAGAATTCTGATAAAGAAAGAGATCTAGGAGTGGTTCTAGATAGAAAACTATCACCTGAGGACCACATAAAGAATATTGTGCAAGGAGCCTATGCAATGCTTTCTAACTTCAGAATTGCATTTAAATACATGGATGGCGATATACTAAAGAAATTGTTCATGACTTTTGTTAGGCCAAAGCTAGAATATGCAGCTGTTGTGTGGTGCCCATATCTTAAGAAGCACATCAACAAACTGGAAAAGGTGCAAAGACATGCTACTAAGTGGCTCCCAGAACTGAAGGGCAAGAGCTATGAGGAGAGGTTAGAAGCATTAAATATGCCAAAACTAGAAGACAGAAGAAAAAGAGGTGATATGATCACTACGTACAAAATAGTAACAGGAATTGATAAAATCGACAGGGAAGACTTCCTGAGACCTGGAACTTCAAGAACAAGAGTCATAGATTTAAACTAGCTAAACACAGAAGCCGAAGAAATATAAGAAAATTCACCTTCGCAAATAGAGTGGTAGACGGTTGGAACGGGTTAAGTGAGAAGGTGGTGGAGGCCAAGACCGTCAGTAGTTTCAAAGCGTTATATGACAAAGAGTGCTGGGAAGACGGGACACCACGAGCGTAGCTCTCATCCTGTAACTACACTTTGGTAATTACACTTAGGTAATTACACACACACACACACACACACACACACACACACACATACATACATACATACATACATATATAGAGGTTGGTGTTGTATTCCTTGGTGTTGCTTGTTGTGGCCTCTCAAGATTCCTTTGTCTGTCACCTAAAACCCTGGCATTGATGTTAGTGAGTGGGCGGTGTGGGTGGGCAGTGTTCCTTTCCCCCCGTCCCATCCTACATCCTTATCCTGACCACTTTCCACATAATGGCTTGGCACTTTCCCCTGATAATTCCCTCCCTCCCTCTCCATCATTGCTCTTCGGTGTCAGTTTCAGTTGTCCTGTCTATGCTTTCTTGTTTCTTCTAACTTGGCATCTTATGCCAAATACTGTTTGTTTGCATCATGTGGTGCTGGCAGAGCTGCTCCAGCTGGCATCAAGGTCAATACTTCAGTGTTCCCATTTCGTAAGCTTTCTTAGGTGCTGTTTCACCTCCAGCCGGTTCATGCGCTGCCTGAGCCTCTAGCTCTTTGGACCATTTTCTTTTCTTTCTTTCTTCTGCTCATTTTACTGTCCCCTTCAGTCTGGGATTTCTTATTAAGGCTTTGTTTTTGGTCTCCCTTATCCCCGAAGTTTTTGTGGATAAGTTTCATGTTCTCCTTTGGTGCTGGGAGTTTTTGTTCCTTAGACCCCTAAGGGTTGTTTTGTTCGTCTGCAACTGCCTCCTCCTCTTCTGGCGATGAATGAGTCTGTTGGCTTCCAGAGGGGGCCCATTGGTGATAGATGCTTCACCAATGGGTGAAGCCTTTCCGACATTTGCAGGAAAGGCGAAGAGTTGGGGGTGACATGATAGAGGTGTGCAAGTGGATGAATGGATATAACAAAGGGTGATATTAATAAGGTATTAAAAGTATCAACACAAGACAGAACACGAAACAATGGGTATAAATTGGATAAGTTTAGATTTAAGAAAGACCTGGGCAAATACTGATTCGGTAACAGGGGTTGTTGATTTGTGGAACCAATTACCGCGTAGTGTGACGGAGGTGGGGTCCATTGATTGTCTCAGACGTGGGTTGGACATGTATGTGAGTGGAATTGGGTGGTTATAAATATGAGCTGCCTTGTATGGGCCAATAGGCCTTCTGCAGTTACCTTTATTCTTATTTTCTTATGCTTGGTTGATTCGGCTTGGGTGCATTATGTTCTTTGTCTGGTGGCGGCTCTGTGCCACTGCCTTCATGCCATCACTTCTGCTTCGGTGAACTTGTTGTGGGGTTTGTCTGCTTTCTCTGGTTCCCTGTTCCCTGGCGCATGTTTCTCGGGTCATCCACTGTTATTAAGTCTAACCGGCCTGTGACATTTGTAAGTTTGCCGCTCTCTTGGCTGTGTTTGCTAATGTGTCTTGGGCCGAGGTTTTGGCAGTCGAACAGAGTCCAGGCAGTTAGGTATCTCGTGAATGATGCTGGTCCTCATCAGCCTTGTGTGGCTTTGGGTCTAGTGTCGCAGCCCAGTGGCTTCTTCCTTGTTGTGATACCTGCAGTGCTCCCACCTCCCTGAGGGTCTTGTGTCGCAGCCCGTGGTGTCTTCCTTGTTGTGATACCTGCAGTGCTCCCACTTCCCTGAGGGTCTTGTGTCGCAGCCCGGGGCTTCTTCCTTGTTGTGATACCTGCAGTGTCTGAAGAGTCCCCTTCTCTGTGGTAGGTAGCTTTAGGGAGCCACAAGGGGCTTCTCCCAGACAACTAACAGTGAATGTTCTTAAATGCCAACGTCTAGGTGACCCCCGGTGGCTCCCCATCACCTCCCCCCCCCTCCCCCCGCATGGAGTTGTGGTAGGAAGGGGAGGGGCTTCCGTCGTCATAGAACTGAGGGTGTTACAGCTGGCTTACCCAACCTGCCTCCCTCCTCCCCTCAAGTGAGGAGGGTAAGTGGGGCAAATGGGGCTTGCACTAGTTTCATTAATTTTTGATCGCTTGTTTATATTGTTGTGGTACAGTAGTTCTTTTGGCGATTTTGAGGTGTCAATTTTTTTATAACTAGTACAGGTAATGGTCTGTTTTGGTATGCAGACTTTGTGGGTGCTTACCCGGTGGTGGCAGACACGATTAAAATTAATGATTCAAATTATCGTAGTGCCACTGCTCGTTCTGCCTCTCTAGAAGGGACTAGGTTGTGGCCCTTGGTCCCCGGTAGGCTGAGAAGAACTCCATGACTGATGGGCACCTAGTAGTATGGCACTATATCAGCTTGAGGGAGCCTGTGGGGCTCACCCCAGGAACTGGAGGTTCATCACATTCAACACTGGTCTTGTATGCTTTGTTTACCTTGGTGTGTGTGTGTGTTTTAGCTTGCCCACCTTTCTCATGACCTTTTGTTGGTTAGGTGGGTGTTTTTTTTGTTACCCAGCCTGGGTAACATATCCCTCTCTCCCTCTCTATACACATTTGTAATCCCAGAAAGGATTATCTCATTAACATCTGAGGAATTAGCGGGAGTTAGATACAGAAACTCTGGATAGGTCTTGGTTTTTCTTGATTAGCAGGTGCGTCCAACAGCCTCGTTATCTTGAGGTTATCTTGAGATGATTTCGGGGCTTTAGTGTCCCCGCGGCCCGGTCCTCGACCAGGCCTCCACCCCCAGGAAGCAGCCCGTGACAGCTGACTAACTCCCAGGTAACTATTTACTGCTAGGTAACAGGGCATTCAGGGTGAAAGAAACTTTGCCCATTTGTTTCTGCCTCGAGCGGGAATCGAACCCGCGCCACAGAATTACGAGTTCTGCGCGCTATCCACCAGGCTACGAAGCCCCTTTGACCAGTCCAGCAATGAAGAGGCCTGGTCGACAACCGGGCCGCGGGGTCGCTGAGCCCCGAAATCACCTCAAGGTAATCTCAAGGTAGAGTGATTTAGTAATCCCTGCTCCTTGTGTCTTGGTGACCACAGGCCAGGTTTAGGCCTGTGGTCCTCGGTAGGGCCAAGAATGACTTGTAAGGTCTGGTATGTGTGGACTGATAGAGTGGAGCCTCCTGGTAGTTGGTTCAAGGAGCCACCAAGGACCCACAGAAAGGGGCGTTTCATTACTTAATGGTTCAAACCAACTCCATGATACAAGGAAAAGAGGCCTGGTCCCTATTATGGTACAGAAACTTAGATTATAAAGTACTTTACAATAGTGATGACAGGTAGAGAGGGTGTTGGTGGTAGTTATATAGTCCAGAATGGCACACATTTCTGTGTCTGGCTGTGTGTACACATTGCTGTGTCTGGCTGTGTGTACACATTGCTGTGTCTGGCTGTGTGTACACATTGCTGTGTCTGGCTGTGTGCACACATGTCTGTGTCTGGCTGTGTGTACACATTGCTGTGTCTGGCTGTGTGTACACATTGCTGTGTCTGGCTGTGTGTACACATTGCTGTGTCTGGCTGTGTGTACACATTGCTGTGTCTGGCTGTGTGTACACATTGCTGTGTCTGGCTGTGTGTACACATTGCTGTGTCTGGCTGTGTGTACACATTGCTGTGTCTGGCTGTGTGTACACATTGCTGTGTCTGGCTGTGTGTACACATTGCTGTGTCTGGCTGTGTGTACACATTGCTGTGTCTGGCTGTGTGTACACATTGCTGTGTCTGGCTGTGTGTACACATTGCTGTGTCTGGCTGTGTGTACACATTGCTGTGTCTGGCTGTGTGTACACATTGCTGTGTCTGGCTGTGTGTACACATTGCTGTGTCTGGCTGTGTGTACACATTTCTGTGGCTGTGTGTACACATTTAATATCATTAATGTCATATTTTGCAAAGAAATCACAAAATGTAATGTGTATGTGCAAAAATATTGCAGGTAATGGAATGGTTCCTGCATGTTGTAGGTCCCTAAGACCTCACATGGTGGTCCAGTTGGTGGTGTTATTACTGTAGGTCCCTAAGACCACACATGGTGGTCCAGTTGGTGGTGTTATTACTGTAGGTCCCTAAGACCTCACATGGTGGTCCAGTTGGTGGTGTTATTACTGTAGGTCCCTAAGACCACACATGGTGGTCCAGTTGGTGGTGTTATTACTGTAGGTCCCTAAGACCTCACATGGTGGACCAGTTGGTGGTGTTATTACTGTAGGTCCCTAAGACCACACATGGTGGACCAGTTGGTGGTGTTATTACTGTAGGTCCCTAAGGCCTCACATGGTGGACCAGTTGGTGGTGTTATTACTGTAGGTCCCTAAGACCTCACATGGTGGTCCAGTTGGTGGTGTTATTACTGTAGGTCCCTAAGACCACACATGGTGGTCCAGTTGGTGGTGTTATTACTGTAGGTCCCTAAGGCCTCACATGGTGGACCAGTTGGTGGTGTTATTACTGTAGGTCCCTAAGACCACACATGGTGGACCAGTTGGTGGTGTTATTACTGTAGGTCCCTAAGGCCTCACATGGTGGACCAGTTGGTGGTGTTATTACTGTAGGTCCCTAAGACCTCACATGGTGGACCAGTTGGTGGTGTTATTACTGTAGGTCCCTAAGACCACACATGGTGGACCAGTTGGTGGTGTTATTACTGTAGGTCCCTAAGACCTCACATGGTGGACCAGTTGGTGGTGTTATTACTGTAGGTCCCTAAGACCACACATGGTGGACCAGTTGGTGGTGTTATTACTGTAGGTCCCTAAGACCTCACATGGTGGCCCAGTTGGTGGTGTTATTACTGTAGGTCCCTAAGACCACACATGGTGGACCAGTTGGTGGTGTTATTACTGTAGGTCCCTAAGACCACACATGGTGGTCCAGTTGGTGGTGTTATTACTGTAGGTCCCTAAGACCTCACATGGTGGTCCAGTTGGTGGTGTTATTACTGTAGGTCCCTAAGACCACACATGGTGGTCCAGTTGGTGGTGTTATTACTGTAGGTCCCTAAGACCACACATGGTGGTCCAGTTGGTGGTGTTATTACTGTAGGTCCCTAAGACCTCACATGGTGGACCAGTTGGTGGTGTTATTACTGTAGGTCCCTAAGACCTCACATGGTGGACCAGTTGGTGGTGTTATTACTGTAGGTCCCTAAGACCTCACATGGTGGACCAGTTGGTGGTGTTACCTGCTTGACGGGGTTCTGGGAGTTCTTCTACTGCCCAAGCCGGGCCCGAGGCCAGGCTTGACTTGTGAGAGTTTGGTCCACCAGGCTGTTGCTTGGAGCGGCCCGCAGGCCCACATATACCTGCTTGATGGGGTTCTGGGAGTTTTTCTACTCCCCAAGCCCAGCCCGAGGCCAGGCTTGACTTGTGAGAGTTTGGTCCACCAGGCTGTTGCTTGGAGCAGCCCACAGGCCCACATTCCCACTACAGCCCGGTTGGTCCAGCACTCCTTGGAGAAAATGATCTAATTTTATCTTGAAGATGTCCACTGTTGTTCCGGCAATATTTCTTATGCTCGCTGGGAAGGTGTTAAACAACCGTGGACTTCTGATGTTTATACAGTATTCTCTGATTGTGCCTATGGCACCTCTGCTCTTCACTGGTTCTATTCTGCATTTTCTTCCATATCGTTCACTCCAGTACGTTGTTATTTTACTGTGTAGATTAGGGACCTGGCCCTCCAGTATCTTCTATGTGTTTGTGTTGGTGGAGTTCAGATATGCACCTTTGTTATCTTAGTATGGCTTCAATATTTTTTCAAATGTCATATTGCTCATAAAATTAACGTTGTGCATTATGAGGCTTGATCCCACACACTGAACAAAGCCTATTGCTCTCAGGTTAGCAGCAGTCTCAGATGCCATTGTACGTTCTTAATAAAGCATCCAGCAGGAGAGTCACAGCCCTATTTACAGAACACAATCCATCAATCCCTGGTTAGGAAGCATATAGCTATGAGCCACAATGGAATATAATTTCTACTTAGTATATATATATATTGGCACTCAGTGTACACACTACAATCATCACTTTCAAAGCACTGCTAGCACCAATCGTTCTGTATTACAGAGCAAACCACAATGAGTTGCCCGTGTTCAGGATGTGGGGAGGAGGTGGAGGAACAACAGGAGGCCCTCTCCTGCGACGTTTGCAAGACATGGCGACACAGAGTGTGTGGCTCGGGCATGAGTCGCCCCATTTATCGTAGCATTGCAGTCTTCTTCAAGACGGGGGGCAAGTTTCAGTGGGTGTGTCCCTGCTGTGCCGACCCTGCCATGTCATCACAGGAAGGGAACAAACGCAGTGGCTTGTTGGTGGCTGGTGGTCAGCCCAGTAATGTTCAGCAAATGGAAAGTGTTAAAAATTCATCTTCAACCACTACTTTTAGTGCTGTCCAGCCAATCAACCCTAATAATAAAAAATCCTCCAAATCCTCCACTTCTGAGGAGCCTATTATAATCAAATATCCACAAGAGCAATCAATAAAGCAGAATATTGTCTCTGATTATTCCACACCTAAGGAACTGCCTATGGATTCCACATGTAAGCAGCCCATCAATCATGCTGGAATAGTTATCGAGTCATCCCTCTCTGAGGAGTGCACTCCAAGCAGGCTTCCACATAAGCAGACAGTTAGGTGGGCAGTTGTTGCCAATGGTACCAAGCAAGGGAAACCCAAACTTTATAACAGTCAAGGATACACCTACACGGTGCGACGGACTAAAGATTCGGTGACGTATTGGTGGTGCTCATCGAGGCAGTCTAGTAGCAAGTGTCCATCCATAGTAACACAAAGGGGCACAGTCTTTAGGCTTGGTTCATTAAGCCATAACCACCCTTGCGAGTCGACGACCTTGCTCTCGTCTCTTATTAATGTTGACAAGTTAAAGATGTTCATAGAGGACATCAAGTCCCCTGCTGCTATGGTGGAGGACACGATGCACTCTCGGTCGATGACGAGCTCATTATCGAGTGATTCTATTCTAGCTAAGCTTCATCAGGAACAGACATTGAGGTGGGAAATTGACCCTAGTGGTTCCAGACGAGGCAGACCAAAACTATTCAACAGTAAGGGATACACCTACACAGTGAGACTGGTGACAGAGTGCGCTACATACTGGTGGTGTTCCTTGAGACGGAAGGGGTACAGATGTCCGGCCACTGTAACACAGAGAGGCTCAGTTTTCAAGCCCGGCAAGGTGGACCACAACCACCAATCAGCCTTGTTGTCGACTAAGACCCGTGTAGAAGAGTTGAAAGAGCACACTGGAGACTTGACCAAGTCATCTGCTGTTGTGGGAAAAGATATGATGGATGATCCTACAACAGCTATTCCTCTTCCCAAGAATCAAATTCGAACTAAGCTGTCACAAGATCAGTTAGTAAAGCAGGCAGATGTACCCAAAAGTACCAAGCGCAAGCGACGGAAGCCAGCTGATAAAATGCCTCCGTATGTTTTCTTTAGTACTGGCCAGGATATTGATAATACTGAAAATATCATTGAGGTCCCCCAATCTGATGAAACCATTCAAGACAAGCTGCCACAAGAACAAATACTTCGTTGGCAAATTGTGCCCAATGGTTCTAATAGACACAGACCAAAACTGTACAACAATCAGGGATATGCCTACACAGTGCGACGAGCGACAGAATCAGCGACATATTGGTGGTGCTCTATCAGGCAAAAAGTTAAGAGATGTCCGGCCACTGTAGTACAGACAGGCAGCGTGTTTAAGCCCGGCGTGATGAACCACAACCACTTTCCTACCTTGAATCTGAGTCGTGCAGAAGCATTCAAAGAGCATTCTGTGGACATAACCAAATCACCAGCTGTTGTGGTGCAGGATGTGATGCCAACTTTGTCATCAGATATTTATTTCCCCAAAGACTCTGTTGCAGTCAAGACCCCAGAGTCTCAGCCTGTGAAGCGGGAAATTGTGTCTAGTTGTTCAAAGTGCAAGCGATTGAAGTCTGTTCACAACGGATTCTCAAACATTAATTCTAACATTTATGATCCTGTCTGTGATAATGGAGTGGTCATTGAGTCATCTGACGACCACATTCCAAGTAAGTTGTCACAAAGTCAGCCAGAAAAAGTGATCTTTTACCTTAATGATGGTCAGCCAAAGGAACATACTGAGACAATCATGGAGTTGTCGCCCTCAGAAGACCCAAGCCCAGTCAAGCTGCCGCACGACCTGCCACTTGGACACGAAGCTGTCTCCAAAGTATTGAGATGCAAGCAACAAAAGCCTAGTGATAAGCTTTGCTCAGACCTTTTCTTCACCATTGACCAGCCTATGAACAGTTCTGGAAGTGACATTGAAGCCTCCCACTCTGAGGACGCCATTCCATCCAAGGAGACACAAGAGCAGACAATAAAGTGGCAAGTTGTGCCCAATGGTTCCAAGCAAAACAAACCCAAACTGTACAACAGTCAGGGATACACCTATACAGTGCAACAGGCAACAAAGTTGGTGACACAATGGTGCTGCTCATTGATGAAGGAAGGTAACAGATGTCCCGCAACTGTGACGCAGAGAGGAACCGTCTTCACTCCTGGCCAAATAAAGCACAACCATGAACCTTTATCACCGTCTACTAAGATCCACATGGAAGAGGTCAAGGAATGCTCAGGGAACATGTCCAGGTCACCTACTATTGTTCCACAACGCTCTATTACTCTCTCCAAGGAGCCAGCCAGCCTGCCACAAGGTCAGTCGGTACTGCAGGCAGTTGTCACTAAAGGTTCCAAGAGCAGGCGACAGAGGCGTGCTGATAAAATGCCCCCAAGCTTGTTCTTCAATGCTGACCAGTCTGTTGATAATGCTGTAACTATCATTGAGTCTTCCCACCCTAATGAACCCATATCAGTTAAGCTACCACAAGAGCAAACATTAAGATGGCAAGTTGTACCCAATGGCTCCAAGCGAAACAAGCCAAAACTGTTCAACAGTCGGGGATACAGCTATACAATGCGTCGTGTGTCAAAATCTGTAACGTACTGGTGGTGCTCCAAAAGGCAGAAAGGCAATAGATGTTTTGCCACTGTAAGACAGAGGGGTACAGATTTCAAGCCTGGCAAAATGGATCACAACCACCACGCTACCATACTGTCGACTAAGACCCGTGTAAAAGAGCTGAGAGAGCGTACAGGCGACACAATCAAGTCGGCTACTGTTGTATTTAAGGACATAATACACACTCCATCAATAGTTACTTCACCCTCGAAGGACTCTATCCCAGTGTGTCAGCTGGTAAAGCAGGAGGAACCTGTACAGGAGGGTTCAAAGTGCAAGTGCCTGAAGTGTCCTGATAAAATATCATCAAACTTGAACTCTAACATTGACCAGTCTGTTGACCATGCTGAGATTGTCATCGAGTCATCCTCCGAGGACCGCTTTCCAACCAAGCCGTCACAGTCTCAGCCGGTAAAGGTGATCTTTTACTTTGACGATGATGACGGACAGCCCGTGGAGGACGACGGAACAATCATTGAGTCGTCACTTTCAGATGATTCCTTACCAGGTAATCTGCCATTACATAAGACAATAAAGCAGGAAGATGACTCTATTGAGTTCAAGTGCAAGCACCAGAAGCCTAGTGATGAAGTGGCCTCAAACTTTTATTCTAACATTTACCAGCCTGTCGACCATACTGAAACAGTTGTTGAATCCTCTCTCTCTGAAGCCTTCAGTCCTACTCAACTGGATGAAGAACAACCAGTTAGATGGGAAATCATCCCCAATGGTACCAAGAGAGGCAAACCAAAGTTATACAACAGTCAGGGATACGCCTACACGTTGCGAAAGAAAGGAAAGTCGGCGACGTACTGGTGGTGCTGCTTAAGACAGAAGGGTAAGAGATGCCCGGCCACAGCAATGCAGAGGGGCACCACCTTCAAATGTGGCCTGTCAAACCACAACCACCCAGGTGATCCGGCTGCCTTGTTATCGACTCGGATCCGTGTAGAAGTATTCAAGAGGTGTGCTGAGGAAGTTGCCAAATCAGCTGCTGCCTTAGTAAGGGATGTGATGCAAGCTCAAACAGCTGACTCTACCACACTACCAAAACCAGCAAACATTGCTAGAGCAGCAAACAGGAAGAGAAAAAGTTGGAAGCCTGTTTGTATTGTTTAGTTAGATTCTGAGCTTTGTACAAAGCAATCATCACTGCTTGTAATAGCTAACAAAAATTATAATGTATAATAAGATCTAAACTAAAAAATAATTTCTGCAAATATTGTGAATAGGTTTTAATTATGCATTTGGAAGAAGGACCGTAGAGAATTGCCAAAGAGTTCATGGTACACTGATGCCAGTTTCCTAATGACTGAAACTATTTACCAGAAGTGGCATTCATTTAGTGCACTAATGCTACACCTGGAGTGTTGACATGTATGAGGTGGTGTTGCCACACCCGAGGTGGTGGTGGTGTATCTGAGGTGGTGTCACAACCAGGGAGCTCATTCTACATCAAAGATGGTGATGCACTCGATTGTGTCAGCTGCTAGCAACACATGCCCCTCTTGGGTCTGGTGACAGCGGGCCGCTTCAAGCAACAGCCGGGTGGTTCAAGCTCTCACAAGTCAAGCCTGGCCTCGGACCAGGCTTCGGGAGTAAAACTACTCCCAGAACCCCATCAAGCAGGTATCATAAAGTATACACGACAAAGCTATACTGGTGAAGTCCAACAGGTCCAGTAACAACAAGCACCACTACTATATACTGGTGAAGTACAACAGGTCCAGTAACATCAAGCAAGCACTACTATATACTGGTGAAGTACAACAGGTCCAGTAACATCAAGCACCACTACTATATACTGGTGAAGTACAACAGGTCCAGTAACATCAAGCAAGCACTACTATATACTGGTGAAGTACAACAGGTCCAGTAACATCAAGCACCACTACTATATACTGGTGAAGTACAACAGGTCCAGTAACATCAAGCAAGCACTACTATATACTGGTGAAGTACAACAGGTCCAGTAACATCAAGCACCACTACTATATACTGGTGAAGTCCAACAGGTCCAGTAACATCAAGCACCACTACTATATACTGGTGAAGTACAACAGGTCCAGTAACATCAAGCACCACTACTATATACTGGTGAAGTACAACAGGTCCAGTAACATCAAGCACCACTACTATATACTGGTGAAGTACAACAGGTCCAGTAACATCAAGCAAGCACTACTATATACTGGTGAAGTACAACAGGTCCAGTAACATCAAGCACCACTACTATATACTGGTGAAGTCCAACAGGTCCAGTAACATCAAGCACCACTACTATATACTGGTGAAGTCCAACAGGTCCAGTAACATCAAGCACCACTACTATATACTGGTGAAGTACAACAGGTCCAGTAACATCAAGCACCACTACTATATACTGGTGAAGTACAACAGGTCCAGTAACATCAAGCACCACTACTATATACTGGTGAAGTACAACAGGTCCAGTAACATCAAGCACCACTACTATATACTGGTGAAGTGTTATGGAGAAGAGGACAATTTGCAGGTAAATGTTTTTGAAAATAATAAATTGTTTACTGAAAAAGAATGTGACAAAAATATGTAAACAGCAATTATAATACATTTCTTTTAAGTTTACTTATTAAATTGTGATATAAATATATTGCAGGTTAGTGAGCCTTGACTGTTGTGCCTGCGAGAGTAAGGGTGACGGACGATGTCCTTGACATTAAGGCACGCTCCGCAAGGGTGAGCTCGTAGACCAGTTCGCAGACACTCGGTCATACAATGCAGCCTCCATGTTGATACAACAGTGCATGATAGTACTGCAGCGAGCTAAGACACGACTCCATAACTACTACCCACCAGATACATCCATGTTGCCAGTACTTGCCAGTACACACACCCGGGGTGTTCAACAGTGGTCAAGATGGAGCAGTGTTGCCAATACTTGCCAGTACACACACCCGGGGTGTTCAACAGTGGTCAAGATGGAGCAGTGTTGCCAATACTTGCCAGTACACACACCCGGGGTGTTCAACAGTGGTCAAGATGGAGCAGTGTTGCCAATACTTGCCAGTACACACACCCAGGGTGTTCAACAGTGGTCAAGATGGAGCAGTGTTGCCAGTACACACACCCGGGGTGTTCAACAGTGGTCAAGATGGAGCAGTGTTGCCAGTACACACACCCGGGGTGTTCAACAGTGGTCAAGATGGAGCAGTGTTGCCAGTACACACACCCGGGGTGTTCAACAGTGGTCAAGATGGAGCAGTGTTGCCAGTACTTGCTAGTACACACACCCGGGGTGTTCAACAGTGGTCAAGATGGAGCAGTGTTGCCAGTACTTGCCAGTACACACACCCAGGGTGTTCAACAGTGGTCAAGATGGAGCAGTGTTGCCAATACTTGCCAGTACACACACCCGGGGTGTTCAACAGTGGTCAAGATGGAGCAGTGTTGCCAGTACACACACCCGGGGTGTTCAACAGTGGTCAGGATGGAGCAGTGTTGCCAGTACACACACCCGGGATGTTCAACAGTGGTCAACATGGAGCAGTGTTGCCAGTACTTGCCAAGAGATATTGACTGTAACATAAACATTGCTAATGTTGCTGTCGGCACAAATGTTACGTGTAGAGGAGCCGGAGAGGAAGTCATTTGGGCAG
This sequence comes from Procambarus clarkii, assembly GCF_040958095.1. Lineage (NCBI taxonomy): Eukaryota > Metazoa > Arthropoda > Malacostraca > Decapoda > Cambaridae > Procambarus > Procambarus clarkii. The sequence continues at coordinate 5,226,859 of NC_091154.1, forward strand.
TTGTGTACTCACCTAGTTGTGCTTGCAGGGGGTTGAGCTCTGGCAGTTTGATCCCACCTCTCAATTGTCAGTCAACTGGTGTACAGACTCCTGAGCCTCCTGTGCGTGTGTGTGCAATATTCCTGTGTGCGTGTGTGTGTGTGTACCATTCCTGTGTGCCAGCCATCATAGTAGTGTAGGCTAGCAGAGAAGGCAACTGTCAGGAGAAAGTGCCAAGTCATTATAAGTATATGGCACTTGGAAAGACTAGGAGAGAGAAGTATGCCATTAACTCATTGCACAAGATCATACTGGCCTGTTTTCCTACTGAATTTTGTATACATATTTAGAAGTTGGGCCAAGAAATGATACACCAGGGTCGAAATGTCAGTTAAACATTTTCAGTAGTGGTAATGACATCAGATTAAGTACTGTTTGATCAGAGTAGTAATTGGATGGGTTTTATGTGCATTCAGCCTTGTCTTCAGCCTTGCCTTCAGCTGGGGAACTCTCAATAAAACAATGAAAGGCTTCTGGCCTCCGACAACGTTCGCCTACACACATAAGACGTGGGCCATTGTCAGGAGAGAAAGCCCGGCTTCTTACTTTCTGTTAGGTGAACAGAGGCATGTGGTGACTGGAAAGATCCAAACATGTTAGACCTGCTGTGGGTATTGAACTCTGGACTTGTTGGTAGTGAGCCACCTGCTCTCACCATGTTATGTCACTGGCATGTATTGTATTCATGTGACTTTGTAATATAATAAAACATTATATTTTATAAACTATAATATTTTATTTTATTAAACTATTATATATTATATTTTATTCATTACCGATTAAATTTCTGTAGAAGGAACGGAGTGTGTCGTCAACTTGTGACAAACATTACTTACCAACAACGACTTGCCTAACGAGAGGCTCTTATCAGTCCACACAAGTGTTCATATCCAATAGTTTTCTTAGAGGCTTTCTTCAGTAGCCTCCCTGGGGTGTTTGTTCATCCTCGGTACCCTGGGGTGTTTGTTCATCCTCGGTACCCTGGGGTGTTTGTTCATCCTCGGTACCCTGGGGTGTTTGTTCATCCTCGGTACCCTGGGGTGTTTGTTCATCCTCGGTACCCTGGGGTGTTTGTTCATCCTCGGTACCCTGGGGTGTTTGTTCATCCTCGGTACCCTGGGGTGTTTGTTCATCCTCGGTACCCTGGGGTGTTTGTTCATCCTCGGTACCCTGGGGTGTTTGTTCATCCTCGGTACCCTGGGGTGTTTGTTCATCCTCGGTACCCTGGGGTGTTTGTTCATCCTCGGTACCCTGGGGTGTTTGTTCATCCTCGGTACCCTGGGGTGTTTGTTCATCCTCGGTACCCTGGGGTGTTTGTTCATCCTCGGTACCCTGGGGTGTTTGTTCATCCTCGGTACCCTGGGGTGTTTGTTCATCCTCGGTACCCTGGGGTGTTTGTTCATCCTCGGTACCCTGGGGTGTTTGTTCATCCTCGGTACCCTGGGGTGTTTGTTCATCCTCGGTACCCTGGGGTGTTTGTTCATCCTCGGTACCCTGGGGTGTTTGTTCATCCTCGGTACCCTGGGGTGTTTGTTCATCCTCGGTACCCTGGGGTGTTTGTTCATCCTCGGTACCCTGGGGTGTTTGTTCATCCTCGGTACCCTGGGGTGTTTGTTCATCCTCGGTACCCTGGGGTGTTTGTTCATCCTCGGTACCCTGGGGTGTTTGTTCATCCTCGGTACCCTGGGGTGTTTGTTCATCCTCGGTACCCTGGGGTGTTTGTTCATCCTCGGTACCCTGGGGTGTTTGTTCATCCTCGGTACCCTGGGGTGTTTGTTCATCCTCGGTACCCTGGGGTGTTTGTTCATCCTCGGTACCCTGGGGTGTTTGTTCATCCTCGGTACCCTGGGGTGTTTGTTCATCCTCGGTACCCTGGGGTGTTTGTTCATCCTCCGTACACTGGGGTGTTTGTTCATCCTCGGTACCCTGGGGTGTTTGTTCATCCTCGGTACCCTGGGGTGTTTGTTCATCCTCGGTACCCTGGGGTGTTTGTTCATCCTCGGTACCCTGGGGTGTTTGTTCATCCTCGGTACCCTGGGGTGTTTGTTCATCCTCGGTACCCTGGGGTGTTTGTTCATCCTCCGTACACTGGGGTGTTTGTTCATCCTCCGTACACTGGGGTGTTTGTTCATCCTCCGTACACTGGGGTGTTTGTTCATCCTCCGTACACTGGGGTGTTTGTTCATCCTCCGTACACTGGGGTGTTTGTTCATCCTCCGTACACTGGGGTGTTTGTTCATCCTCCGTACACTGGGGTGTTTGTTCATCCTCCGTACACTGGGGTGTTTGTTCATCCTCCGTACACTGGGGTGTTTGTTCATCCTCCGTACACTGGGGTGTTTGTTCATCCTCCGTACACTGGGGTGTTTGTTCATCCTCCGTACACTGGGGTGTTTGTTCATCCTCCGTACACTGGGGTGTTTGTTCATCCTCCGTACCCTGGGGTGTTTGTTCATCCTCGGTACCCTGTGGTTAATACCTGGTTGATACCTGGTTGATGGGGTTCTGGGAGTTCTTCTACTCCCCAAGCCCGGCCCGAGGCCAGGCTCGACTTGTGAGAGTTTGTTCATCCTCCGTACACTGGGGTGTTTGTTCATCCTCCGTACACTGGGGTGTTTGTTGACCCTCGGTACCCTGGGGTGTTTGTTGACCCTCGGTACCCTGGGGTGTTTGTTGACCCTCGGTACCCTGGGGTGTTTGTTCACCCTCGGTATCCTGGGGTGTTTGTTGACCCTCGGTACCCTGGGGTGTTTGTTGACCCTCGGTACCCTGGGGTGTTTGTTGACCCTCGGTACCCTGGGGTGTTTGTTGACCCTCGGTACCCTGGGGTGTTTGTTGACCCTCGGTACCCTGGGGTGTTTGTTGACCCTCGGTACCCTGGGGTGTTTGTTGACCCTCGGTACCCTGGGGTCTTCACCCTCGGTACCCTGGGGTGTTTGTTGACCCTCGGTACCCTGGGGTGTTTGTTGACCCTCGGTACCCTGGGGTGTTTGTTGACCCTCGGTACCCTGGGGTGTTTGTTGACCCTCGGTACCCTGGGGTCTTCACCCTCGGTACCCTGGGGTCTTCACCCTCGGTACCCTGGGGTGTTTGTTGACCCTCGGTACCCTGGGGTGTTTGTTGACCCTAGGTACCCTGGGGTGTTTGTTCACCCTCGGTACCCTGAGGGTATTTCCTTGCCCCAGTACCCTGAGGTGTTGTATACCAGTGCTTACTTATCAGTGAACATGGGGTCGTGTGATCTAACTGTTTATGCCCTACAACCTGGCTGTTTATGCCCCTACAACCTGGCTGTTTATGCCCCTACAACCTGGCTGTTTATGCCCCTACAACCTGGCTGTTTATGCCCTACAACCTGGCTGTTTATGCCCTACAACCTGGCTGTTTATGCCCTACAACCTAGCTGTTTATGCCCTACAACCTAGCTGTTTATGCCCTACAACCTGGCTGTTTATGCCCTACAACCTGGCTGTTTATGCCATACAACCTAGCTGTTTATGCCCTACAACCTAGCTGTTTATGCCCTACAACCTGGCTGTTTATGCCCTACAACCTGGCTGTTTATGCCCTACAACCTGGCTGTTTATGCCCTACAACCTGACTGTTTATGCCCTACAACCTGGCTGTTTATGCCCTACAACCTGGCTGTTTATGCCCTACAACCTGGCTGTTTATGCCCTACAACCTGGCTGTTTATGCCCTACAACCTGACTGTTTATGCCCTACAACCTGGCTGTTTATGCCCTACAACCTGACTGTTTATGCCCTACAACCTGGCTGTTTATGCCTGATGTGCAAGTTAACTTGCTTAACATTAATATTTTCTTCATATTTTTCTTTAAAGTTGTGAATGGAAGTGGCCTGAACCTCTTCCTTCAGTTCACTCCTCTTGCTGACCTCCCATATAGAGAGGAGAAGAGTATGTCCGTGCATCTTGCACGGCCGGCTTCCATTGATATACATTTTTCTTACCTGTTATTAATTTTAAATAGGCTTGCTTGGTCCATTCTGTCTAGTCCCTTTCAAAATCTTGTATGTAGTTATCATATCCCCTCAATTTTTATTTGTCTCTCAGGTGTGAGGGTAAATTCCCTCAATCTGTTCTCATAGCTGTGTCCTCTCAATTCTAATACAGTACTGATCTAGTTGCAAACCTCTGAACTTTCTCATGTTTGTGTTTATGCTTTACAAGGTGTAGGGGTTCCATGCTGGAACTGCATACTCAGGTAATAGTCTCACACAGGCAGTGTATATGAACTTGTAAATCTCCTTGTTTAGATTCTTAAATGATGTTCTTATGTTTGCTAACATCCTATGTGCTATACACAGAGAAATCACATTATCACGATATATCAATGAATAAATCGACAGGAACCGTGATGAGGATTGGAACCCGTGCACCGGGTGTTCCCAGGTGCCCGCCCTAGTGGACTCTACCGTGTGGTGGCACAGTGGACTAGAGCGAACCCTTGCACCGGGTGTTCCCAGGTGCCCGCCCTAGTGGACTGTACCGTGTGGTGGCACAGTGGACTAGAGCGAACCCTTGCACCGGGTGTTCCCAGGTGCCCGCCCTAGTGGACTGTACCGTGTGGTGGCACAGTGGACTAGAGCGAACCCTTGCACCGGGTGTTCCCAGGTGCACACCCTAGTGGACTGTACCGTGTGGTGGCACAGTGGACTAGAGCGAACCCTTGCACCGGGTGTTCCCAGGTGCACACCCTAGTGGACTGTACCGTGTGGTGGCACAGTGGACTAGAGCGAACCCTTGCACCGGGTGTTCCCAGGTGCACACCCTAGTGGACCTTACCGTGTGGTGGCACAGTGGACTAGAGCGAACCCTTGCACCGGGTGTTCCCAGGTGCACACCCTAGTGGACTGTACCGTGTGGTGGCACAGTGGACTAGAGCGAACCCTTGCACCGGGTGTTCCCAGGTGCCCGCCCTAGTGGACTGTACCGTGTGGTGGCACAGTGGACTAGAGCGAACCCTTGCACCGGGTGTTCCCAGGTGCACACCCTAGTGGACTGTACCGTGTGGTGGCACAGTGGACTAGAGCGAACCCTTGCACCGGGTGTTCCCAGGTGCACACCCTAGTGGACTGTACCGTGTGATGGCACAGTGGACTAGAGCGAACCCTTGCACCGGGTGTTCCCAGGTGCACACCCTAGTGGACCTTACCGTGTGGTGGCACAGTGGACTAGAGCGAACCCTTGCACCGGGTGTTCCCAGGTGCACACCCTAGTGGACTGTACCGTGTGGTGGCACAGTGGACTAGAGCGAACCCTTGCACCGGGTGTTCCCAGGTGCACACCCTAGTGGACTGTACCGTGTGGTGGCACAGTGGACTAGAGCGAACCCTTGCACCGGGTGTTCCCAGGTGCACACCCTAGTGGACTGTACCGTGTGGTGGCACAGTGGACTAGAGCGAACCCTTGCACCGGGTGTTCCCAGGTGCACACTCTAGTGGACTGTACCGTGTGGTGGCACAGTGGACTAGAGCGAACCCGTGCACCGGGTGTTCCCAGGTGCCTGCCCTAGTGGACTGTACCGTGTGGTGGCACAGTGGACTAGAGCGAACCCGTGCACCGGGTGTTCCCAGGTGCACACCCTAGTGGACTGTACCGTGTGGTGGCACAGTGGACTAGAGCGTGCTTCTGGCAAGACCCAGTGCACAGGTTCCAACCCTCAGGACGGCTCCTGTGGATTTGTTCTCCCACGTGCCGCTGATGTCATCCTCGTAACATGAGTCTGGTGGTAACAATGGGATTGTGTCTACACCCAGGTCTTTTTCTCACTGTTTCTTGTAATTACATTCCCCTTAGGTTGTAGTTAAATACACATTCCTATCTCCTTCACCCATTTCATTATATTTATTTGGATTGAATTTCCGCAGCCATCCATCTTTCTGTTCTTCAAGTTTGTTAAGGTCTCTTGCAGTGCCTCAGAGTCCTCGTTAGTTCTTACTCTCAACATTAACTTGGCATCAGCAAACATTGACATGTACGAGTCCACACTCTCCAAGAAGTCTTTTTCATATATTAGAAAGAGCTACGACAGAGCCCTGTGGAACACCATTTTCCACTCCTCTCCTAACCTTTCCCTCTTTATAGAACATCACATTTTGAGGTGTAATTTACCTAGGGCCGAAAAATCAGGGTTTAATGTAATGAATCGCCATTTTCTGGAGGAGACCCGGAGGCTCCCTGGAGTTATCCAGGCTGATATGAATATATTAGACCCTGGCATCAGTCAGAGCGATTGGAGTTCTTAGGCCTACTGGGGGATCACGAACCAGAACCTGGCCCCCCCATCAGAGAGGCATGAGGAGCAATGGCCTATAGAAACCCCCCATATGGTTAGAAGCATTCTATGTCTGCTATCGACCGGGTCAGGCACCCAGAGAGTTAGGTGCCCCAAAACAAACCCTCTGGTTAAAAGATTGCTACTGATAGCTGAACTGTTGGACAGAACTCCCCTTAAACGAAAAACAAGCAAACAAGCATGACATCACAACCGTCAACGCACCGCTGTCTGCGCAGTTCCCCCCCCCTCCCTCTGGGAGGGGGAAGGGGGAGCCCCAGACCCCCCACGCCAGCTACCCACACCGTTAGTTCTGAGGCCGGATGTCAAAGACCACGTAAAAACCGCCGACCGCAGGGAGGGAGGGTTGCCGGGACGCCTCCAGGTATCACCCAGAAAAAGGGTGTTTCATTACATTCAACACTGGTTTTCTGGGGGGGAAGCCCATTCAGCTCCCCAGAGCTACTTAACCAAAGATAAAACAAGAAGGACTTACCGGGGAGGCGGTCGCCACTCGCTCCTCAACTGGAAGTCGAGACAACTGGCTGCAACTGCCGACCCAATGCAACACACGCCCGACAAGGGCCATTAACATTAACAAGGTAGTGAGCGGCCAGGACCATGTTCGACCTCCAAAAACCTAGTGCCAAAATGTCAGCCCAAGACATGTTACTAAAGACGGCAGCCAACACAGCAAAGTTACGAACGTCATGGGCACGAGGATAGACCACAGGTTGGCTGGACCGAAAAATCCTGCGGACGACCTGGGAGACCCGAACCCTGGAACAGGGAAGAAGGGAAACCGAGTCAACCCAACGCACGTTTCCGGCCACCGAGGCCGTGGTGCACTGGTAACAGCTAAGAGCCGCGACCGGACACAACACATGATGCACCTCCAGCTGAACCAATCAAGTAACAATAACCCAAAGACCGCTCCGGAAAGCAGTAGTCTCATTCTTCACCAGAAAAGTAGGAGACGGCTACTGACGAACAAACCTACCATCTGGACCAATAGTGCAGAAACCTCTGCACCAGAGGAGAGCATAAAGCTCCTCCACCCGACTCCCAGAGGCCAATGCCAACAGGAAGAGAGCCTTTTCACGACAATTCTGAACTGAAGGGGCCACAACAATCCGAGGAGAAGAGAGAAATAAAAGCACCCGGTCCAACGACCAGAATGGCTCAGGCGGCGCATGAGGGGGGGGGGCGTGGTGTGACGTTTGCTTGTTTGCTTGGAAATTGAGGGAGTTCTGCCTCTCTGGTTTTCAGTTGCAATTTTCTTTCCATGTGGGGTTTGTCTTGTTATGATTACCTTTCTGGGTGCCTATCTTAAGATGATTTCGGGGCTTAGCGTCCCCGCGGCCCAGTCCTTGACCAGACCTCCTTTTTGTTACCCCCCCTCTTCCCCTAGGAAGCAGCTGTCTAACTCCCAGGTATCTACTTACTGCTAGGTAACAGGGGCATCAGGGTGAAAGAAACATTTTGCTCATTTGTCTCCGCCTCCACCGGGGATCGAACCCCGAACCTCAGGACTACGAATCCGAAGCGCTGTCCACTCAGCTGTTAGGCGCCCTAACCCCAGTTGATGGCAGATAAGGAAAAAACCCTGACCACAGGAGTTCTTCAGAGCCATTGCTCCCTGTGCCTCTGTGGGGGGGGGGGGAGGGGGGGCAGGTTCTACCTCATGGTCTCTGTTAGGCTGAACTCCATTGACTAAAGTCCGGGTCTAATGTATTGCATATTAGCCCTGAGCTCCAGGGAGCCACCAGGGCTCACCCAGAAAATGGCGTTTCATTACATTCAACTCTGCTTTTTTTTTGTGACCATAGAATTCAAGCAGGGTTTGTTAACTACAGTGATAGCTGTGTATATTGGGACATTTCCCCTGTGCACTGAAAATCAAGTATTCTCAACAATTTTATCTTTGTAAAATGATAATTTCCCTTCCCTGAACAAGTACATGTAAAAAAAAACAGCGTTGAATGTAATGAAAAGCCAATATCTGCGTGAGACCCAAAGGCTCCCCGGAGCTATCCAGGCTGATATGCTAATGTCAGACTTTGTTATCAGTCATGTGTATGGAGTTCTGTGGGCTTACCGGGGACTACGAGCCAGAACCTGGCCCCCTCAGAGAGGCACAAGGAGCAGTAGCCTATAGAAACCGCTGTGTGGTTGGAAGCATTCTATGTCTGCTATCGACCAGGTCAGGCACCCAGAAAGGTAAGCATCCCAAAAACAAACCCCCCTTTTCTGGTCAAGAAATTGCTACTAAGAGCTGAACTAGTGGACAAAACTCCCCAGACAAAAAACGAGCTAATGAGCATGATGTCACCACTTTGCCGCATCGCTGTTTGAGCGGCTCCCTCTTCCCCGGGAGAAAGGGGGAGCTGCAACCCCCCTTCGGAAAAGCAGTCGTGTCAGTCTTTGCCAGAAAAGAAGGAGATGGCTGCAAGCAAACAAACCGAACACGAGGACAAAAAAACAAATCTCTGCGCTGGAGGAGAGCATGAAGCATCCTGACCCGACCCCCAGAGGCCAATGCCAACAAGAAAAGAGCCTCAGAAAACAATCCAGAACTGAAGGGGCCACAACAAACAGAGGAGCAAAGAAGAGAGCACCCAATCCAAGAACCAGGACGGCTCAAGTTGTGCAAGAGCAGGCTGGAGGTGAACCACGCCAGAGACACCAACAGATGGTGAGAAACTTGAGGCAGAACCGAACCAGCCCCGCCATGGACCAACCGAGCATGGGAAGAGGCGGAGCCGCGGGAAAACCTCGGGTGCGAACACCGAGCAAGCAGAGCCGGAAACCCAAGCCAGCAAAGAACCAGATGCAACGTCTGCATTACAGAAAACTTCCCAATGCTAGCGAGTTCAACAGGTGACACTGAGGTTCCGACGCGAGACTTGTGAGAAATGACACCGTGAGATCTGGAAACGTGCCAACTGGCAGGGTAAGCCAGGAACCCAACTCGGCAAGCTGGGAAAGAACCACCCCGGGCGAGCAGACACGCCCCGTCCAGGAGAAACCTCCACCGGGACCCCTGAAGGACCAACAAGTCCGACAATGAATGATAACCAGAAGCCGCCAGCAGAAAAACGCTGAACTGCAGACGCCGCAAATAGCAAGGACAAAATCGTGACAAAAACAAAGAGCCAGGGCCCAGGCCGAGGCTCACGAGGAAGCGAGCACCTCGAGCCAAAACACAAATGGAAAAACAGGGACACCACAACCCGCAGGAGCAGCGAACGCAGCTCCAATGGGACAGAACGGAGCACGCGAAGCCGAGGAAGGTATGAGGAGAATTAAGCAGGACGTGAACAGCATGAAACAAAAATGCACCGCCCGAAAGTGAACACAAAAAAAAAAGGCTGGACCCAGGGCCTGAAACCTAACACCTCCCAGCCCAACAAAAAGAAACAGCAGGGGCAGGAGAGGAGGAACGGAAGCTACATCTACCTGCATACAGGGCAACCCAGAAGCTGGAGTGCCAAACAAGGAGAAGATAAAAAGGGGCGGTGCAAAAACAGGAAACGAAACATGGACAAAGTCCAACATGGCATGAACATTAGTAGAGCCAAGAAGCACATACTAAAACCCACAATGTGTAGTAGAGAATGAGGAAAAACACAAGAAAAAGACCAGAAAGACAGCCCAAGCACCAGCAGCTAGGGACAAGAATGTAGAAGCAATATGAGGAACGAAGAAGACAGGCAGCAATCGGGAACGAATGGACATGACCTACTACACACAGAGAATCCAAGGTACTGTATATGGAAGGACTCAGCCAGGCACTGCACGATGGTCAAGGAATAAGTGTCATGAGGCAAGAAAAAACCCAGACACATAAAGACTAAAGAAAGATCCCGAAAGACCGGGCCGTGCCCCACTGTGTAACGAATAACACTAACGGACAAGGAAGGTCACGGGAAGAAGCACGCAATAGGCCAAACAAAACGCCACAAACTCCAACACTCATCCAAAATCCACAAAGCAGCGCCTGGCCGAAGGAGACACCAGATCGCATAAGCTCACCTACAGAGCGTAGGCACCATCGAATCACGACCCATCGTAGCCGAGAATATTCCGGGAGCATCGCTAGTGGAATAAGGCCGAGTCGCATATGCAGGAGAATAGTAGTGTAGAGGCGGATGCAGCGCCACACACCCGTATGCAGAGAAAAGAACTAGGCATCCTCCCAATATTTGTAATCCAGAATACCCCCAGTATCTATGAGGCGCATGCGCAGGACGCATCAGGTCCAAACCGCACAACCCGCCCGGCGGAGAGGGCGCCAAATAGGAGTATTTAAGGAATATTATCAATGCCGAGACAGAGCACGGAGAGAAGATATAATTACAAAAGAATGAGATAGAACCAAAAACCAAGAAGAAGCACAGAAGAGGACCAACGAGTCCTAGAAAGGACAGGAGGTAAGCCTCACCGGAAGACGACAGACGTTCCAATAATATGGGAAGAATCGAAGACATCCCCGAACCTTCGAGATCCTACAGAAGCAGGCACAAAATCATGAAGGCTCATAAAGGCACAGTCGCACCTGAGACCAAAGGTCATGCAGGACCCCAGTACGAGGGGAACACAACCTCGACATGACAGAGAATTAATGTCCCAGAGAAGAAGGGTGAGAAAATGGAGAAGAGTACCGGCAGGACGAAACCGACGGACCCAAAGGGACGAGGAACAGAACCCGAGGAGGGGCCGATGCCCAACAAACTCGTATGCAGAGTGGGGAAAGGGAAACCCCATTTCCCGTAACCGCAAGCCCCGCTCAAGAGGGTAGAAAACCCCCAGCAGGGTCCAACAGTGCCCAAAGCCCCAAGTCAGCCCCTCCCCAGCCCTGGGAACCAACCCCCACTGCAGGACCCCGGGGCTGAGCCATCCCCTCAAAGCTCCAGCCTCACAAGAAAAAGCCGGGGCAGCCGGAGAAACACTAAGGAAGGGAGGCCACTGACAGACACATACGTCACGGCTGGAGGAACAGGCTCGAATATCTCTGTTGCTACCCTGGAAGGGGCAATCTCTGAGACTGCCCGAGTCTCAAGATCACCGAAACCCAGCCCCGACCCCGAAATCCACAGACGGTGCGGATCCGGATGCAGGGAGGAAGGGCGAAGGGACCAGACTAAACCACAACACAGGAAAGACAAGGGGGCACGGACGGAAACAAAACCGAAGCAAGCAACACCCCCAAGCCCGGGTCACAACTACCGAAACGGGCCAGCCTCGGGACTCCAGGGAGCAAACAACCTAGCGCGTTGCAACTACCTGAACCCAACTTGCAATGCTTGTGCTTCCTGCACCTGCATAGTTAGCATAGGACCGGGTAACAGAGTCACAAACAAGCAACAAAACTCGCAGGACTCCGGGTTGAAGGTGTCACCGACCCAGCAGGCAGCGTGACGGAGGCAAAACAGTGAGAGTCACCCTGAGACAAGGGGACAGAGCAACCCTCAAACTCGCACAAAGAGCAAGGGGGACTCAGGGGTCACATCCATCGGACCCACCCCCCCCCCCCCCCATGGGGTTTCCCAGGGTCTTGAGATGGAACTCACACTCAGGGAAGCTCAGGCAGGGTACTACTAACCAGCGCCCAAGTCTACCAAACAACTTTCTAAGAACTGAATCCCCGGAATTTATACACTGACGGGGACCTAGCAGGGGGTACCACCTGAATAGAGAAGATTACTCAGGGCACAGGGGGCAATAACCAAGGTAGACCCCCTACCAGGCAGGAAAAGAAAAAGAAAAAGAAAATCCTGCAAGAGGACAGCGTACCAAGGTGGAACAGAGCCAGCCGCCATGATTGGTGAAAAGAAGCTGCACAGTACCCTGCACCCCTACCAGTGCAAGCTGCCTCCTACCCTAAGGCGAACAAGGGAGTCAGAACACCCTAGCACACAAAGGGCAGTCGAAAACCGTGCAGTAAACGGTCAACCAGAGGCAGAACCCCTGGAACCTATGGAAGGTGGCCCCAAGCCCCAAAGGCAGTACTTACCGGGCACCTAGGGAAGGGAACCCTAGGCGCATGCAGCCCGAGTACTGAAGAATCACTCCTGGCTCGCACACCCCGAAGAAGACAGCCACCACACCAAAAGGCATAGAGCTGAGACCAAGTCTGGAGCCAGAGCACACGCGACCTCTGCCTAGCGCATCAGCCTCAGAACTGGGGTCGTGAGTAGCCAGCGCGAAGAGTCTGGGGCTCCCCCTTTTCCCTCCCAGGAAGGGGGGAAGCTACACAGACGGCGGCGCAGCAACGTTGTGACATCATGCTCGTTAGCTCGTTTTTGTTTGGGAAGTTCTGCCCACTAGTTCAGCTCTTAGTAGCAATTTCTTAACCAGAATAAGGGTTTGTTTTGGGATGCTTACCTTTCTGGGTGCCTGACCTGGACAATGGCAGACTAGAATGCTTCCAACCACACAAGGGTTTCTATAGGCCATTGCTCTTCGTGCTTCTCTGAGGGGGCCCAGGTTCTGGCTCGTGGTCCCCCGGTAGGCCTAAAGAATTCCATACACATGACTGATGCCAAAGTCTGACATTACCATATCAGCCTGGATAGCTCCGGGGAGCTGACGGGGCTCCTCCCAGAAAAGCTAATAAATTCCACTTGTGTACTTTGGCTGTGGGATGTGGAGAAAGGGGCGTGTTTGCTGTCGCGCGGGCCATTCAAGCACTGCGAGTTGCCACAAATATATTTTAAATTGTTTGTTCTATGTATTTCAAATGCAGTTTAATTTTTTTTGTCGTATGCAATGCATATTTGTGTCCTTTCCAAGTTGTATGCAGTAGACCATTTATAATGTTCCATGGAACTGTGACACATGTGTCAGTAATGTGTCCACAATAAATATTTGTTGTGTAAGTCTCTAAATTCAAAAAATTACAATATGTACAGTTTCACACACTATTTACACAGTAACACTGTATTACACACTCAGTACTTCGGAAGTGTGTGATAACCAACGAAACAGTTCATGGTACACAGCGCGACTTTGCTCTCAAGGCACCAGGTAAAAATCGATTTTCGCTTCCTGTTTTTTTGTTGTGTGTGTTTGCAAATAGCACACTCACGTACACCCTTGGCTTTAGGTCTTGTAGGTGGTATGTAGCCAAGCGTGTGAAGTGTAAGGTAGTCTTGAAAAGATTGCTTTGTAAGGTATTCTGGAAGAGATTCAGCCATTCTGGAAGAGATTCAGCCATTCTGGAAGAGATTCAGCCATTCTGGAAGAGATTCAGCCATTCTGGAAGAGATTCAGGTATTCTGGAAGAGATTAAGATATTCTTGACAAGATCTATGAAAAACACCGCCATGGAAGCCACTAACAATGTTCATCTATGCTACTTTTATCAAATGCATCATCACTGAACCCAAAAAATGATTCATCTATGTATCATTTATAAAATAAAAGGAGATAACACGGGTGAGCATGGGTGGCACTCAGCTACAACTGGATATGCTCGCTGTATCATCCTCATATCGTTGCTGTACAGTATCATTTGCATCCGACCTTTGTGTTAGGTCCTTATTGTGTCTAGCTTTATTAATACTGTATCATGACCCTTATGTTCTTCAAACAACAAAGTCTGAATTTCACTGACGGAGAGCGATCTTTCGACACTGCATCCGACAGGTGTTCGGGGGCCGGGGGTGAATGTGCCACCCTTTGTTGCTCATTCAGAACTGATCCTGCCAGCAGCCCTAGGGAGATCTAGAATTTTTTTTTAACATGGCTGCCTCTCACTGAAGGTCCCAGGAGTCCATTTCGTACCCAACCTACCGCGCTCGCATTTCGACTGTGTACAAAAATAATCAAAAAGGGTTTTCTTGGTTGGCGCAGTAAGGGACAAACAAGATTTCTTGGCCGACGCAGTGCAGTTTTTAAACCTGATTTTCCCATTGAAGCTGTGGTGTGCCTCTATCATAAAAAGCACTTGGTAATTTATTCAGATTGAGAAATATCCAAATTAACACTAAAATTAATTTATACAAAGCCCTTCATTTATACATTTGCCCCCTATTAACTTATGGTCTACTTGCATTTCTGTGAGGAAATGGTCCCAAGAGCTATCGGGCTAATGTGTGTTATATTAGACCGGGACATTAGTCTATGGAGTTTGACCTACCAGGGACCACGAGTCAGAACCTGGCCCTTTCAGAGAGGTTTCAGGAAGCAGTGGCCCTGGACCCCCCCCCCCCCCTGTGGTTGGGGGTTTTCCTTATCTGTCATCGACTGGGATTAGGCACCCAAAAAGGTAGGCATAACAAAATAAACCCCACATGATAAGAAACTAACAACTAAAAACCAAACAGAGAGGTAGAACTCCCTCCAATCCCAAGAAAAGAAGCAAATAAGCAAACGTCACACTCCACTGCCGAGCCGGTCTTCCGTGGAGCCCTGGACCTCCCCGCACCTGCTACTCAGTCATCCAGTTTGTAAGCTAATGTGGTCCAGGGTGGACGTCTTCTCTGGTCTCGGTTTCCAGTGTTTGCCTTCATGGCAACCTCTGCAATGTTGTGTGTGGTGGCCAGGTGTTCCTGATTAATGCCGGGGCTGCATGCTCTTAGGGGCATCCTTCCCTAGGCGTCCTGTGAGTACTGCCCTTGCATGTCAGGGTTCTCTCTCTCTCTCTCCTGGTGCGTTCGGGAAACCATTTTCGGTAGGGGTTCTTGCTGCTCGGCATTTACCCCACCCTTGGGGCCAGCTGGGTGTTCTGTGGCCCTTGTTTGGCCTTGGGTAGGAAGTGATGTCGTCCTGGTTAGGATGTCAAGGTGTAGTGCAGCCTTTCTACTTATGCAGTGGCCGGTTCTTACTTCCTCTGGGGACGTTGTACTTTTGCAGGGGTTTTTCTTTAGTTTTTGTTTTTCTTGCCTGTTGGGGCTCTGCCGGGGTCTGCTCCGAATCTGTCTGTGGGTGTAGGGGTCGGGGCAGGGTTTAGCTGGTGCTGAGACTGGCGTATTTAGGGGCTGCCCTGTTCGGGTTGGGAACCGAGGCATTTGAGCCTGCTCCTCCTGCCAGAGCTTCTGGGTCATACCAGCACCCCTTTCTTTGCTGCTTTTTTCCTGAACTCTGTCTGACTCTTCTTTAGGGGTGGAGGACGGCTCTGCCTCGAAGCCTCTGTTGCAGATTTCCCATGGCTGTGGGAGGTGCCTGCTAGCGGTTCTGGGTCTATTTGCCCCTGTCTGGGTTTTCTGCCTTCTGGGCGGGTTTTTTCATCTCTCTCGTCTGCTTATCCCACATTTGCTGGCGTGTTTTTGGATCTCTTGTGTCACCCTGTCTCCTTTTGTTATGGTGGTTATTTTCTTTCTGCTGGTCACTTTCCTGCAGTTTGTTTGTTTATTTGTGCCTGGGCGTGTGCGCTCGCATTTTGGGGGCGGTTTTTTACCTTCGGTGGTTTTATGCTCCCATTGCTGCTTCTCTGTTTTGCTTTCTTTTTCTAGGGTGTTCTGCCCTTCTCCTGTTCCTCTGGGAACGCTTGGGTGTTAGTTTTCACCCGGTTTTGTATTTTCTGTTTGTTTTTGGGTCTGGGCTTTGGGCCCAGTGTCCCTGGCTGTTTGCTATGCTTGCTCCTCACTCCATTTGTCCCTCGGTTTTCAGTCCATTTTTGGTGGTTTCACTGGGGGTTCAGTCTAGGTTTTGTGTTTTGCCCTTCCTTCCTTTCTGTGGTGTGGTTCTGCCGGCAAATGAGGTGTTGGGCTCCCCTGGGTTCAATTCCGGTTTCCTTTGGGTTCTTCAGTTTCATTCCAGAGGTTTCTTCCTTTCAGGTCCCTTTTGAGGGTTCTGGAGGCCCTTGGTTACCTCCTGTGGGCCTGGTCCTGCCTATTCTGGGGTTCTCGGGTCTTCCTGGCTGGCCGACTGCTCTTCTTGGGTCTTGGCACGTGTTTTGTGTTTGTGCCGGAGCTTTGGTTTTTGTTGTCGAGGTGGGCCTTTGGTGCGGCTTTTGTGCTGGTGTCTCCCGGTGCCTTTTTCATGTGGCCGGCGAGGTGCTCCCTCTGCTTGCTAGTTGCCTTCTTGCCTTTTCTTTTTATTCTTTTCTTTACAATTTTTTTTCTGAGGGGGTGCCGGTCCCTTCACTCGTGATGGGGCAATGAGGGTGGGGAGGGGGGAGGGGAGCTTGCTCTGTTTGCTTGCGCTTGGTCCCACGATTTTTGGGCTTTTCAGTCGTGTCATCCGGTCCGTGGCGGCGTTGCCTGGCTCCTCCCCCCTTCAAGGAGGGTTCGGGGATTTGGGGCTGGCGGGGCGGGCTTCTTCCCGTGTGCTTCATTGGGTCATCTTGGGGTGGGTGTACTTGGGCATGATCGCACTGACCCCGTCCCCTCAGGTGGGTTCCTGTCTGTTCCAGTGCCGAAACGGGACTGTGTGGGTCTGGGGTTTATTCTGGACTTGTCCCATCTGCACCCTGGATTCCTTGCCCCACCTTTTGGATGACCACTCTGTCTCAGGTCCAGCCTCTGTTGGAGCCGGGTGCCTGGTTGGTGTCCCTGGTCCTCAAGGTCGCATATTGGCACGTTCCTATTCAGCCGGGGTTCAGGGGTTGGTTAGGTTTCATGGTGGGGCATCAGGCTTCCCGATTCGTTGCCTTTCTTTTGGCTTGCATCTGGCATCTTGAGTAGTCACACGTCTTAACTGAGTCATGGTGACCCGTCTGAGTCTGCTAGGGGTTCGGGTCCTGACCTACCTTGACGACTGGCTGGTATGGGCTCCCAGTCGGTCCTCTTATCTGCTCGCCACGGGTGTAGTTCTTTCCCAGCTCACCGGGTTTGTGTTCCTGGTGTACTGGAGGAAGTCCCATCTGGTTCCATCCCAGGTTCGGACCTGGCTGGGTCTTGTTTGGGACTCTCAGACTGCTTTCATGTCTCTCCCTCCGGAGGCATTGCTGCAGCTGTGGTCTCATGGGGATGCCCCTTCAGTTTCTCTCGCGATTACTGGGTTCGTCCTCCAGGGGGCTGCACTGGATGGTGCGTCGACGGCTTCCTCTTCAGGGTTTTTGGGGTTCAGTTACTTGGTGCCTACTCAAACCCTCGCTTGTTGTGTTTCTGGACACGTCGTCTCTTGGCTGGGGCTTTGTGACCAGTGCTCTCCAGGCCAGCCAGGGGCGGTGGGGTCCGTCCTTCCGTCGGGCTCACAGCACGGTGCAAGAGTTCGTAGCTGTTTGGCTTTCACTTCGGAGGGTTTGGGTCACTCGGGGTTCGACCATCCACGGGGGTTCTATTCGGTCCTTGCCCCTTTGGGATTGGTCTCTTCGAGTGGCTCATTTGCTGGATTCTCGGGGTTTGGCTCTCCATGCGGTTCATATCCAGGGAGTGTCTAACTTCCTGGCGGACGGCCTGTCTCGGTTCACTTCTCTGTCCACAGATTGGATGGTCGATGCTGACTCCTGTTGGCTCTGCCGGACATATGGATTCCCGGAAATGGACCAATCGCGCCAGTGTGGTCTCGGCGTCTCCTGATCTATGTGGCGCCCTTCCCCAACTGCGAGGCTGTCCCGGTGGACGCCTTTCGGCAGGACTGGTCAAGGTGGGGTTACCTGTACCTCTTCATCTCGGTCCAACTGTTGCATCGGGTTCTGGCTCGGTTGGAGTCCTACCCAGGATGAGTAGTCCTCATGGCCCCCATGGCTGCCAAACCAGTCTTGGTTCCAGGCGCTGCTTGCTCGGTGTGCGAACCCGGGGCTTTTCCTGTGGCTCCGCCTCTTCCAGCAGGTCGGACCAGTCCGGTACACAGCTGGTTCGGTCTTCTCCTTCGCTTTTTGCATCTGGTCCATTAGAAGCGAGTGTATCGCCATTTGTATGGTGATCAGGTAATGTGTCCCACCTACAAGCTTCATCTTGGTGACATGTTTTTCCTTGCGTTCTTTCCGCCATTTTCTCTCTTCGTAGGTTGTCTTCTATTTCGGGTCAGGTTGTCTTGTCCTTTCTGTCTTGGCTTTTTCAGGACCGTTATTTGATGCCTAATACTGTCACCTCATATCATGCAGCACTGGCAGAACTGCTTAAGCTTGCATTTGGGGTGGATGTCTCCTCTGCCCTTTCCGTATACTTCTCGTGCTTTGTTTCACCTCTGGTCTGCTCATGAGCCGACTGAGCCATCCTGGTCCATGGACTGGGTGCTCTCCTATCTTTCCTCTCGTCAGTTTGTGGTGACACATTTGGTTCACGATTGTTTTTCTAAGGCTCTGTTTTTGTTGGTATTGGCCTCTGGGGGTTGGGGAGCTTCATGCTCTCCTCTGGTGCAGGGGTTCTGCTCTTTCGGTCCAGGTGATAGGTTTCTTCGTTTACAGCCTTCTCCTTTTCTGGCGAAGAACGAGGTGGCTGGAAGGGTTCTTCGGGTATTGCTGCTTAGGGGCCTGACAGCTGAGTTGACAGTGCTTCGGATTCATAGTCCTGAGATTCCGGGTTCGTTTCCTGGTGGAGGCGGAAACAAATGGCATAGTTTCTTTCACCCTGATGCTTCTGTTTACCTAGCAGTAAATAGGTACCTGAGAGTTAGACAGCTGCTATGGGCTGCTTCCTGGGGGTGTGTAACAAAAAAAGGAGGCCTGGTCGAGGACCGGGCTACGGGGACGCTAAGCCCCGAAATCATCCCGAGATAATCATCTGTCAAGTTGGTGAGGCAGGGGGTGCATCATGTGTTGCAGCTCTTTGCCGTTTTCTGCGCGCTTCAGCTTCGGTGGCTAGGGGATGCGCTTTGGGTTGATCCGGTTTCCCTCATTCCTTGTTCCAGGGCTTGGGTCTCCAGGTTGTCCGCAGGGTTCTTAAACCCTGCGGACAACCTGGGTTGTCCGCAGGGACAACCCAGGTTGTCCGCAGGTATTAGGTTGTATCCGTTTAGGTTGTAAGGATACAACCTAAACCTGTATCCTTAAGTCTGTCCAGCCTGTGGTCTATCCTCGTGCCCATAACGCTAGGAAGTTTGCTGCGTTGGCTGCTGTGTTTGGCAACATGTCCTGGGCTGATATTTGGGCTTGGGGATTTTGGAGGTTGAACAGAGTCTTGGCCGCCTGTTCTTTGGTTAATGTAACTGCTCCTGGGCGTTCCTGTGTTGCTTTGGGCCGCAGGTTGCAGCCAGTTGTCTCGACTTCGTGTTGAGGAGTGTGAGGCAGCCGCCTCCCGCGTATGTCCCTCTTTTCCTTCTCTTTGGGTATGTAGCTCCAGGGAGCTGTAGGGACTCACCACAGAAAACCAGCGTTGAGTGTAACAAAACGTCATTTTTTCTGAGCTCCGGAGGCTGACTGGCAATCCTCCCCTTACTTCCTCCCTCCCTCCGGTCGGAGTTTTTTTCACGTTTTGATAATTAGTTTTCAAACTGGATGACTGAGTAGCCGGCGCTGCGGGGAGGGAAGGGCTGCGCAGACGAGCGGCACGGCGGTGGAGTGTGAAGTTTGCTTGTTTCCTTGGGATTGGAGGGAGTTCCACCTCTGTTCAGTTTTTAGTTGTTAGTTTCTTACCATGTGGCGTCTGTTTTGTTATGCCTACCTTTTGGGTGCCTAACGATGGCAGATAATGAAAAACTCCAACCACAGGGGGAATTTTCTAGGGCTATTGCTCCCTGAAACCACTCTGAAGGGGCCAGGTTCTGGCTCGTGGTCCCTGGTAGGTCAAACTCCATAGACTAATGTCCCGGACTAATACTATTTCCACTCGATTATCCGGACTATATGGGAAGGACGCCCAGCCGGATATTCGCGTGTTCCGGATAATGGTACTTCTTCACCTCTGAGTTCAAAAGTGACCATTTCCAACTATTTTTATATTACAAACAACATAATTTGAATTGCCTTACCACATATAATTATTAAATATTCAACTAGAAACCTCAACTTACCTTGTTGGTGTTCGTCTTCTTGATTGATGCCACACATCTTGAAGTTAAGAATTCTTAACAATTTACGTAACCTATACTAACACAACACTAAAATTAACACTTAAAATTACTGTACAGTTCATTAAGCAAAGTTAGTATTGACTGCCAGCTGCTGAAGCCTCACTGGTTGAAGGCATATGGGTTGCCTGTGACGCCGCACTGATTGAGGTGTATAACACGTAACTTGTCTTTAATTGTTAGGACAACCTTCTTCCTCTTAACACCTCCAGAACGATTGATTAAACCTCCAGGTTTAAGAGAATAACAGAGTACATAGAGAGGCTGAGACAAAGTGGAGAAAATGCTTGAGGAGCCAAGTAGGAATGAAGCGGTTGGCGCATATGGAGTTTCACTTGGGTTCTGAAAGAATGTGCATCTGAACTCAGAACTCCACTTTAATGGACTTTTCAGTCATCTTTGTGTACAGAAGTCTTGGCAGATACTATACAGTACAGTATGTGGAAAAAGGCTAACATAGGTCAGTAGGTTGGATGGATTATGAGAACTTTCAAATCCAGGGATTCCATCACAATGGTTGTACTCTTCAAATCACTTGTGCTGTTCCATCATGAGTACTGCTCAGTAGTCACTTCCCCCTTCAGAGCAGGAGAGATTGCTGAAATAGAAGGAATATAGAGAACAAATACGGCATACATAGATGCGATAAAGCACCTAAATTATTGGGATTATCTCAAAGCTCTCTGAATGTACTCACTAGAAAGGAGACGAGAGAGATATCAAATAACATGCACATGGAAAATACTGGAGGGCCAGGTCCTCCAGTATTTACACAGTAAAATAACAACATACTGAAGTGAACGATATGGAAGAAAATGCAGATAGAACCATTAAAGAACAGAGGTGCCATAGGCAGAATCAGAGAACACTATAAACATCAGAGGTCCACGGTTGTTCAACATCCTCCTAGCTAGTATAAGAAATATTGCAGGAACAACCGTGGACATCTTCAAGAGGAAACTAGATAGTTTTCTTCGAGAAGTGCCGGACCAACCGGGCTGTGGTGGGTATGTGGGCCTGCGGGTCACTCCAAGCATCAGCCTGTTGGACCAACCTCTCACAAGTCAAGCCTGGCCTCGGGCCGGGCTTGGGGAGTAGAAGAACTCCCAGAACCCCTTCAACCAGATATATATGGGCCTGTGGGCCGCTCCAAGCAACAGCCTGGTGGACCAAGCTCTCACAAGTCAAGCCTGGCCTCGGGCCGGGCTTGGGGAGTAGAACAACTCCCAGAACCCCATCAACCAGGTATCAAGCAGGTCCAATTTATAAAAAATGGAAGTAGGGGAAGACCCTCTTAATTATAAACCTGTATCCTTGACAAACATGGTAGTCAAAACATTAGAAAATAATTGAAACCAAATTGGAGAACAACTGGACAGAAATTATATATAATAAATGGTATGGTTTTCGATCAGGAAGATTCTGTGTAATAAATGTACATAGTTTCTATGATAGAGCCACAGAAAGTTGACAGGAAAGAGATGGTTGTGTTGACTGCACTTATCTGGAGCTAAAAAATGCTTTTGACAAGAGTCCCACACAAGAGGTTGTTCTGGACACTGGAACATACTGGAGGGGTGACAGGGAGACTGATGACATGGTTGAACAATTTTCTGACAGAAAAATGAGGTCAGTAATCATGAGGCGAGATACATGTCCTCATCAATAAAATGAGGACATTTATCAGACTAGAGAAATGTTACTGTACAAGTAGCAAGTAACTGACTAGTTACTGTACAGGGGTCAGTTTTAGCACCAGTAATGTTACTGTACTAGTAGCAAGTAACTGACTAGTTACTGTACAGGGGTCAGTTTTAGCACCAGCAATGTTCATTGTATATATAAATGATCTACTACAAGGAATACAGAATTATATGAACATGTTTTCTTAGGATGCTAAGATAATAGGGAAGATAAGAGACTTAGATGATTGTCATGCACTTCAAGAAGACCTCGACAAAGTAAGTGTATGGAGCAACACTTGGCAAATAGAATTTAATGTGAAAACTGCCACATTATGGAATGTGGAATAGAGCAAAATAAACCACACACAACCTGCAAATTATGTGGCAAAGCTTTAACAAATTCTGTTAGAGATTTAGGGGGTGGTGGGGGGGGGGGCTGGAGAGAGAACTGTCACCTCTGGCATACATCAAGATCATTTTGTGAGAAGTGTATGTTAAGTTTTCCAATTTTATAATGACTTTTTAAGTACGTACATAAATGGTGAAATATTAAAGAAATTGTTCATAACTTTTGTGAGACCAAAGTTGGAATATGCAGCAGTTGTGTGGTGCCCGTGTCTGGTGATCTACACCAGCAGTTGTGTGGTGCCCATGTCTCATGAACTACACCAGCAGTTCCCCTCCGTGGTGCCTCCTTGCCGTGGTGAGGGGCTCACGTACACCTCCCTGGGACTGGTGTGGGTTGCCTTTGCCCCCCTCTTCTACCCCTCTTTGTGTGGTGTACGTGCTAAAGGGCACCATGTAGGGGCCTTGTGAGTCATCGGACCACCCGCTGGAGGGGTCGCCTGTGAGGGGCCGCCCTGAGTGGATGGTTGGGTGTCCAGGCTGGGGCGATAGGGGGAATATGGTCTTAGCACCAGTGTGGGAGAATGGACGATGTAGTAGGACTCCCCTGTTGGAAACGAGGAGCACCGCTGGGAACGACACACCCTTCCTACACTGGCCCGCGCTCGACCTCCCTGGCTGCCCTGGTAGGTGGTATCCCTTGGTTTCAGGTCCCAAACCTTTGAAATTGATTGCTGCATGGACGACGACACGACTTCTCTTACCCAGGCTCATGGGGTGAGCAACTAGGCCCCTGGATCGGACTGTATTGGAAAACCGGGCTCTGTAGCCCCCGCTACAGGGCCTTGTTTGGGCCCAGACCGGACTACTTCTTGCTCCCCTTCCTCCTCTGTGGTAGGGTTGAGCCCCAAGCCCTCTGTGGTGACCGCCTCGTCTCCCCTTGCACGGCTCCATCTCTTATTGTGACTACTGCGCCTTATGACCAGTCTCTCTCTCTAGAGGTTCTCACCACAGTCCCCGTCACGGCCGCTCTCGTATGCTCCCTTCCCATACTAATTAGTACCACGCCTTGTTTGGTCCTTCTACATGGACTAAGTATTTTGACCTCCATCCTTTAGATTCTACTCCTTCTGACGATTTTTCCCTTCATAGGCATCTTGTTGATTCAGTAGATGCCTCTGTCACCTTCAACCCCACTCATTTTGGTACCCATGTCGTTGCTGCTCCTTCTCAGGATGCGGCCACCCGTTTGGCCGCCTTATCCTGCATTCGCGAGACCCCTGTTCGGGTCTCCAAGAACGCTCAGTTAAATGCCACTGTTCTCCCGCACCATGTTGCAACCGGTGTTAGACACCTGAAGGACTGCCATGAGGATATCAAGCATATCCTCGAAGCCCAAGGCCATTCTGTCCTTCAAGTGGACACGTTTACTCGTCCCCCTCAGCCCCCCTTGGGTTGTGAAGGTTACCTTTGATAGTAGGACCCTTTCCCCTTCTGTCATTCTTGCTGGTGCCAGATGCTCCGTTCAGGAGTATATTCCCTCTCCTCGGCTCTGTAATAAGTGCTGGAGGTTTGGCCATGGTGCCCTCAAATGCTCTAGTCCTGTCTCTCTCTGTCCCGTGTGTGGGGGCGAAGGTCACTCTAAGTTGGAGTGCACTTCTCCCCAGGCCCGCTGCCTCAATTGCGGTGAGGCCCACCCTACCTTCTCCCGTACATGTATTCGTTACAAACTTGAGGCGGCTTTCCTCAACTTGAAGCACCGGGACTGTTTGTCTTTTCCTGAGGCTCGGCGCCAAGTTCATCGTCTCCCCTCTTTCTCTGGTGTCTCCTATGCTCGCGTGGTGCGCTCTTCCTCTCCTCGTCCTTCCCGCCTTCCTCTCCTCGTCCTTCCCGCCTTCCTCAGTCTCACAACCGTTTCCAGGCCTTAGACCCGGACACGCCCACCACCACCTCCCCTGTTCCTTTACGTTCTGTCCCGAAGGGTGCCCCTCCTAGTTCTCTGTCTGGGGATCCCCTTCTTTTTACCCAGTCTGTCACGTCTCCTGTGTCTTCTTTCTCCTCTCCCTCTGGTCCTCCTTCCCATCATTCTCCTCCGTCTCCTGACTCTCCACGCCGCCTGTCTGTGCGGGCTGATGTCTATCCCTCTCCCAGGGATCATGTTGTTCGCTCTCGTTCTTCTTCTCCTATTGAGATGCTTGAGTCTGTTGCCCAGTATGTTGCTGCTGGGACGCCTGTCTCTCTGAGTCAGAAGCAAAAGCCTGGCTTATCTCCCTCCTCCTTCCCGGCGGGTAAGAAGGCTTCGCTTTCTTCTTCGCCCCCTGTCTCTGACTCTGTCGTTCCATCCCCTCCTGTTTTGGCAGTAGAACCTCCTGTTTCTGCTGTGGAGGTTTCTTTGGCCCCCCCCGCTTCCGTCTCGGTTGCTGCCCTCGCTGAGGTGCGCTCCCCTCTTTCTGCCTCTCCTGCTATCCTTGACTGCTCCTCTCGGTTGTCTTCTCCTCCTCCGGACCCTGCTCGTCCACCTCTGGTCTGTCCTCCCACTCCCTTCCCTCCATCTTTACTCAGTTTACCCATACCCCCTAACCCTGACTTCACTGACCCTGATCCTGACCCTGAGCTTCTTTAACATGCTGTGTTCCTTCCTCACCTTTGTTTCTTCATTGTTCTCTGTTGCTATCCTTTCTCTTTTTTGTCGATGTCTATTCTCCAGTGGAACATTCATGGATATTTAGGCAATTTCATTGACCTCCAACTTCTAATTTCACAGTTCTTGCCCCTTTGTGTCTGTCTCCAGGAGCCGATGCTTGGTGCTCGTTCTGGTCGCTTCCGTGGCTATTCCTTTCTCTCCCCCTCCTCCCCCCCCCCAGGCTATTGCTGGGGCCCATAACTCTTCTGCTCTCTTGATTCATTCTGATGTTCCTTTCGTTCCCCTTACTTTTTCCTTCGCCTCTCCATTGGTCTGCTGCACGTGTCTTTGTGCGTAAATGGTACACGGTTTGTTCCATTTATCTCCCCTCCCCTAATGTCCTGCTTTCCCTTCCCGATCTTAAACGCCACTGGACTCCTTGCCGGAGCCTGTGCTCCTGCTGGGTGATTTCAATTGTCGGCTTACCCTTTGGGGTGATGTTCTGACAAACACCCGGGGTCACCTTCTCGAACCGTTTATCCTCTCTTCTTCCCTGTCTCTTCTGAATTCTGGTGAGCCCAGTCATTTGGACTTTCGGACTTGCACCCTTTCCTGTCTTGATCTTTCTCTTTGCTCGTCATCTCTTTACTTAGATTTCGAGCGGCGGGTTCTTGATGACCTCCATGACAGTGACCATTTCCCCATCCTTGTTACCTTTTTCTCTTTTCACCCTCCCCTCTCCTTCCCTAAGTGGTGGTTTGCCGAAGCTGATTGGCGCCTCTTTACCCTCTGTGCTACTATCTCCGACCTCTCCGTTCTGCCTCTCCCTCGCTCTCTCCTCCTTTTTCATGACACTATCTTCGACTCTGCCCTCCACTCTATTCCTCGCTCTTCCTCTCGGGGCACGTGGAAGTGCGTTCTCTGGTGAAATGTGGACTGTGCTCGGGCTGTCCGCTGTAAGCGTGCAGCCTGGAAGAGACACCGCCGCTGGCAGATGGTTGAGTCTTTTCTTTTGTTTCAGAAGGCAAGTGCAGTGGCCCTTAGGACCATCCGTGCGCCTAAATGTACGTGTTGGATGTCTTGTGTCTCTACCATTACGTCCGAAACTCCTCTGCTGCAGATCTAGAAGCATATCCACAAGATAGCGGGTAGGTTCGTTCCCGATGTCTCTCCAGTCCTTCACCTCCGTGGTACTCCTGTGGCAGACCCGTTGCAGGTCGCGACCGAACTGGGTTCCCACTTTTCATCTGTTAGCTCTGGTTCTCATCTTCCTCAATCCTCCCTTCTTTGGAGGGAGGAGGGAGGAAGCCTATTCTTCAAGCCTATTCTTGAATCTCAACCTTTAGATTTCTGTACCCATCTCAGCCTTCCCTATAATGATCCCTTCTCTCTCTGAGTTTCAGTCTGCCCTGACCCTCTGGGGTTCTATGGCGTCGGGCTCCGATGGTATTCATTATGAGATGCTTCGCCATCTCCCTCCGTGCACGTCTCAGTATTTACTGAGTCTGTACAATCGGGTCTGGGAGTCGTCGTCCGTCCCTGTGGACTGGCTCGATGCTGTTGTCCTCCCTGTTCGGAAACCAGGGTCTCTCGGGTCTTCCCCCAAGGACTTCCGCCCTATTGCCCTCACAAGTTGTGTCTGCAAGCTCTTTGAACATATGGTTAACGTTCGTCTGATGTGGTTCTTAGAACGCTATCACCACCTCTCCCCTTCTCAATTCGGTTTTCACTAATGCCGCAGCACAACAGATGTCCTGGTGAACTTGGAGGTCTATATTCATACTGCTTTTGCTGCGAAGACCTCCGTTGTTGCCGTCCTTTTTTACCTGAATAGGTTTACGACACTACCTGGCGGTATCATATTCTGTCCCAACTTCATTCTTTTGGCCTTTGTGTTAATCTCCCTCTCTTCCTTCAGAGTTTCCTCTCTTGTCGTTCCTTTCGAGTGAGGCTTGGTACCACTCTCTCTGCTCCCTTTAGGCAATATGAGGGTGTGCCCAAGGGTAGTGTTCTGAGCACTACTCTTTTTCTAGTTGCCTTCAACGGTCTTCTTTCCTCTCTTCCTTCAGGCGTCTTCTCCGCTCTCTATGTCGACGATCTTACCCTTTGCTGTCGGGGTGATGATTCGCCTCTCCTTCAACGGCGGCTTCAACTTGCGATTGATGCTGTGTCGTCTTGGGCCACCGATCATGGCTTCAAGTTCTCTACGTCTAAGACTTGTGGTATGACTTTTACTCGGAAGCATGTCATTCTTCGTCCCTCTTTATCGCTTTATGGTCATCCCCTTGTGTACAGGGATTCCGCTAAGCTTTTGGGGTTAATCTTTGACACTCATTTGTCTTGGTTGCCCCATGTCTCTTACCTCTGAGATGAATGCTCTAAGGCCCATACCCTCCTTAAGGTTTTGTCCCATACTTCTTGGGGAGCGAATAGGCGCATACTCCTCTCTTTACATTTCTCTCTCGTCCTGTCTAAACTCGATTATGGTTGCCCTGTTTACTCGTCTGCTTCTCCTTCTACTCTTCGCCATCTTGATGCTTTGCACCATACTGGGTTGCGGCTCAGCTCTGGTGCCTTTCGTTTGACTCCTGCCCTCAGCTTGTATGTTGACACTGGCTTCCTATCTCTCCAGGACCGCCGTGATCGCTACTGTCTTCGCTATCTTGCGAGGTCCTTGCAACATCCTTCTTCTTGCTTCTGTCGTGCTTTAACTTTTACCCTTCTTGTGGTTTCTGTTCCTCTTCACCGCCCCCCCCCTCTTTCTGCTCGGTTATCTCGCTTACAGGATTCTCTTTCAGTTCGTATTTCTAATGTTAATGCTCGTATTGTTCCTTCCTTGCCCCCATGGAGGGTCCCCCTTCCAAAGTTTTGTACATCCTTGACCCGCAACACTAAAGCTTTTACCCCTCCTACGGTTCTGAAATGCCTTTTCCTTGAGCACTTTTCTTCACACTCCCGCTCCGTTTCCATCTTCACCGATGGGTCTAAGTCTGCTGACGGTGTTGACTACTCTGTTGTTTTTCCTGACCACACTTATATGTGTCACCTTCCTCCGGAGGCTAGCATCTTCACAGCAGAACTTTATGCTATTCTCTATGCTCTTCGTCTCCTGCTTTCTCATTGTGAATCCTCCTTTGTCTTATAGTTGACTCTCGTAGTGCCCTCATGGCTCTAGGGTCCTTTAATCCTGTCCATCTGGTGATCGTCGAGATTCAACATTGGCTGTTTCTTATCTCTAGTAAATTTAAATTAATAAAGTTTTGCTGGGTTCCCAGCCATATTGGTGTTTCTTTAAATGAGCGTGCAGATGCTGCTGCTAGAGAAGCTATCTACTCTTGTCCCATCTCGCGTAAAGATATTCCTTATTCCGACTTTTACCCGGTTATTCATTCCTCCATCCTTGCCCGATGGCAGGGTTGTTGGTCCTCTGTGGTTGGTAACAAGCTGCGTACTCTCAAACATAGTGTGTCCCCGTGGCCTTCCTCCTGCCACCGGAAACGGCTCTGGCAAGGTTGTGTATTGGCCATTCTCGCTTAGCTCACGGTCACTTAATGGAGCGCCGCCCTGCTCCTTATTGTCCAAATTGCATTGTCCCTCTTACAGTCTTGCATATCCTTGTTGAATGTCCTGACTTCCAGGACGAGCGTGTGTCTTGCTTTCCGACCGTCCCTCGCGGTCACTTGTCCCTCGATAGAATTCTTGGTGAATCGGATACTTTTTATATCATTCGCCTTATGCATTTCTGTTCTCGTATTTTCATTCTTAGTGATATTTAGCGCCCTCCGATTATTTCGCACCCTCCGATTATTTCGCACTTTGATGGTGCTACATAGCCTTCCCGGTTTGGTGCCTTTTGAAAATGGCTTACACCAGCAGTTGAGTGGTGCCCATGTCTGAGGCAGCCCCTGAAGCTAGTGGGCCTAGGCAGCCCCCTGAAGCTAGTGGGCCTAGGCAGCCCCTGAAGTTAGTGGGCCTAGACAGCCCCTGAAGCTAGTGAGCCTAGGCAGCCCCTGAAACTAGTGGGCCTAGGTAGCCCCCTGAAGCTAGTGGGCCTAGGCAGTCCCTGAAGCTAGTGGGCCTAGGCAGTCCCTGAAGTTAGATTCAGATTCAGATTCAGATGTTTATTCAGGTAAGGTATATACATACAAGTGATGTTACATTAAAGGATTGATATATAGATAGAGCTAGTACATACAATGCCTAAACAAACAGACTGGGCTAAGTGGGCAAGTGGGCTAAGTGGGCAAGACAAAGTTAGTGGGCCTAGGCAGCCCCTGAAGCTAGTGGGGCTAGACAGCCCCTGAAACTGGAAGTTTCAGGGGCTCTTGAGGACAGCTGAAATTACTAAAACCAGTAAGGGCGCTGTTCCTACAGGAGTCCAATATAAAGATAAGATATAATTACCTTCAGAGGTCCTGTATAAACGTAAGGCAATATTATCTGCTGGGGTCCTGTATAATGACAAGGTGTTATCTGCTGGGGTCCTGTATAATGACAAGGTGTTATCTGCTGGGGTCCTGTATAAAGACATAATCTGCTGGGGTCTCGTATAAAGACATAATCTGCTGGGGTCCTGTATAAAGACATAATCTGCTGGGGTCCTGTATAAAGACAAGATGTTATGTGCAGAGATCCTGTATAAAAGTGAGGTGTTATTCCCTGCAGAGTCCTGTATAAAGAAGCGTTGTTGCTTGCAGAGGTTATCGAGGCTCACCATACCCCGTGCTACTTGGAACTTGTTCCGAGTAGCTGAATCTATAACAACAACATGCAGAGGTCCTGCAGATAATAAGACCTCTTAATACACCTCTCACTGCTATGCTCCTGTTTATTCATTTTTTCTACACATTGTTAACTGATGCCTTTTTCCTTCTGCAGATAATGTTTTGAATTCTACTGGTGACCACTGCCCTCTGTGCTTCAAGAAGGTATCCAAGATGAGGGTCCACCTTCGAACTCATACGGGCGAGAGACCTTATGTTTGTGAAGTGTGTCAGAAGTGCTTTACCCGTTCTGATAAGCTCACCAATCACATAAGAATACATACTGGAGAAAAGCCTTACATCTGTTTTTGCAGCAAGAGGTTTACCCGAATTGACCACCTGAAGGTGCATGCTTTGACTCACAACATTGACTCAGATCAGCGCGATGCACTACTATTGGAGGCCAGAAACAATGACTTGATTCAAAGAGGTTTGCCCATTCCAGGAGCAAGACCCACAGTGTATAAATGTTCTAACTGTAACAAACAATTTAATAAAAGATATGCGTACCATCGTCATCAGAGAGTCCACACTGGAGGAATGCTTTACAAGTGCGCGTGGTGTGATGCTAGGTATACACGCTCACACAGGCTGCATACACATCAGATAGAAAAGCATAAAATTCAGGAAATGATAACCTCTGATCTTGAATCTAATCAGTACATTATTAATTTCATTCCAGAAGTTGTTATAAAGGAAATTGAGGAGCCAGTGGAGAATTCTCTGTCCATAAATAATTACATCCGAGAAAGGACCCCAGAACCCTCCTCTAGTCAGATTACTATTGAAGCAGTCAAGAGAGAGGTGGTGGCGGAGAAAGTGAAGCAGCCAAGACGGAAGCTCACCAAATTTAATGGGATGTACTCATGTGAATATTGTTCAAAGTTTTTCAAGAAAGCTAATAAACTCAGCATCCATAGGAGAAGTCATACAGGGGAGAAGCCTCATCTTTGTGAATCATGTGGCAAAGGATTTGCTCGCAAAGACCACATGTTAAAACATATGAGCATCCACCTCAAAAGGAGAAGAGATTCCTACTTAAAGCATGAAAGACTGAACAGTACAGACATTCAAGATAATTTTTTCCAAGAGATCAAAATTGAGGAAGAAGAAATTGACGAGGGTGATTGTGAAACTAATATTTATCCAGTAGTTAAAGATGACAAATTGTTTGCCTGCAGTATTTGTGGTCATGCCTTCAAGAACATGTGTCATCTCCAGGCCCATATGGAGACTCACTGTCAGAGAATGTTTTATACTTGTAATATATGCAGCAAGCAATTTAAAATAAAAAAGAACTACGACGCTCACCTCTTAAAGCACGAGATGCCATCAAGTGTAGGTTACAGGAAATACGAGCCTAGATAAAGCTTGTACCCAAAGAGCATATTGCATAGTGTGTGGGAAGTGGGTTGTTTCCCAGAGTAGCCTGGAGACACATGCGGGCACACACTGGGAAGTGGCTGTTTGAGGGCAAACATTGTGATAATGCCTTTTTGCGTGAGGGTGACATGGTACGGCACGCAAAATCCCACACTGGGAAAAAGTCCTTCAAGTGCCCTCTTTGTCTTAGAACGTTTGCTCATAGATACTGTACACTCTTAATTTCCACACATTAAGAAACACGAGGAAGCCAAACATTCCACTTCTACAAAATCATCCTCTGTAAGTTTGAAACCATAATTGCTGAATTACAGAGCTGAAGTAGGACAGTTATCTACTCCTTTTACATTAATATCAGATGTGTGCTACAGATGATCAAGTATTGTTAAACTGAAACAATATTTCAGAGTTCACGTTAATTATGCATTTTAGAAGGAAGTTCTCATAATTATAGTGTGTAAAGAACTTTTTGCTTTGCCACATAGAGGTTTGGGTAAGTTTTTATTACACTAGCTCATCTAATGTTAGTTTTAACCAATAAGTTACCCAACCATGAATCAAATTTTCTTTCCAACGTGCACATTTGTGTACCAATAAGGATAAATATGTGTGCATTTCTATATGAATAATGAAACAAATGAGTTCAAAGATTTATAGAATGACTTTAATCATATATAATCACTCCAAGTCACCATAGTCGAAGTGTCATCTGCACGTATTGAAGTGCAACCTGATTATTTATCTTCTAGAGGATACCCGGCGTTGCCTGGGACTGTCTGCCTCCCCTCTCTCTCTCTCTAGCTCTATCTCTTTATCTATAAGTTACCTATTTCCATCCCTATCTGAATATCTATTTATTTTGTCCCTTCATCTTCCTCCTGTGCCCCGATCTTTTTCCTGCCCTCCCCATTTCCCTCATCTTCACTGTATATACTATCTTCACCACCATAACAATATTCACTACTACTCACTATCTTCATCACTGTACCCATCTTGCCTACTCACTCTTTGTTATCACTAACCATCTTCCCTACTCATTATTTTCTTTACTGTAACTTATATGAATTCAATTAATTTTGTTGAGTAAATAATACTTAATTAAAATATGGAGGTTTATACTGACTATATTTGATAAAGCATTTAACTTAAGAGCCAGGCCATTTCTTCTGTAAATTTGGATAAGGTTAGCCTCAAGCACCCAGCCACCAACATTGAACAGACAGACAGACAGGTAGCCAAACTAACAAACATTCTCTCTTATTGTATTTTTTTTTAATGATATATATACAAGAGTTCTTACATTCTTGTACAGCCACTAGTACGCGTAGCATTCCGAGCAGGTCCTTAATCCTATGTTCCCTGGAATACGACCCGCCAAATTGTTTAACACCCAGGAAACCATTTTACTGTTGGGTGAACAGAGGCTACAGTTGAGGATTTGTGCCTAGTAACTCCTCCTCGGCCAGGATGCAAACCCAGGACAAAGCGCTCGCGAAACGCCAGGCCAGTGTCTTAACCACTACACCACGAGGACTGCTGCTATGGATATGTAATAAAACACACTTGATTGGCTATGAAGCGAATCATCAACAAGGTTAAAGATTGTATTAGAATGTACACATAGTATATTTTTTACCATTTTATTTTTCCACAGTGTTCATCTAGCTTTTATTTCCAACAAGGAATTTTACCATATAATCCACATCTGTGAAATAATTTTTTTCTATTTGCAATTGGTTAAATTGGGGATTGATGGGCTAGGTGAGGATTGGAGGTTAATTGAAAGTTTCCTTAGGTTGGGTCAACCTTAGTAAATGCAATTTCATTTCCATTCTTTCGTGGTGGAACTAAGGATTCCAGTGATAATGACCAAAGTGACTTTGATAGCCACATTATATTGATGAGGTTCTTGGCATATCTTTTGGATACACAGCAGTCTTCAGAAGTTTATTTGGTGATCCTCTATTTTCCACCAAACATAGTAATTTCCACACTGAATATATCTGTAAAATAATACTTTGTTTCTGTGGGGAGCCTTGTTGACTCCCTGATGCTAACCATTTTGATATAGTGCTATACTATTTGGGGTCATCAATAACAGAGTTCTTGTTGCCTACTTGGGACCAGAGCCAGAACCTGGCCCCCTCAGAGAGGCACAGGGAGCAATGGCACATGAACACTTTACATTTAAAGTATGTCATGTTGTCATCGACCGGAGAAGCCACCCAGAAAAGTAGGCGAAACAAAACAGACCACTGGCTGGTTGAAAATTGTAACTTATATCCTCAAAAAAAAAAAAAAAAAAAAAAAAAAATCCCCATACAGAAACAACCAAAACTTCATCTAAGTAACGTCCCGATTGTAGGGTCCCCCTCCCCCACCTCACAGGGGAAGGGGAAGATGGCCTGGGTGTGCTAGGCTGCCCACCAGTCAGTTCTTGACTGATGTGCTTGGCAGTTGGATGTCATCTCTGGCCATGGTTTCCTGTTCTGGGATAGTTTGCTGTGTGAGGCTGTTCCTGCACTTGTTGTGTGCCTTGGCCAGGCGTTCTTGTGTATTGGAGCTGCACGCACCTAGGGACACCTTCCCTGGGTGCTCCGTAAGTACTGCCCCAGGGCTCTCTTCCCTGTTTTTTTTTTTTTTTTTTTGAGATATATACAAGAGTTGTTACATTCTTGTACAGCCACTAGTACGCGTAGCGTTTCGGGCAGGTCCCTGGAATACGATCCCCGCCGCGAAGAATCGTTGCTACAACCAAGTACACATTTTACTGTTGAGTTAAACAGCGGCTACAGTTAAGGATTTGCGCCCAATTCACTCATCCCGCCATCTGATATTCAGAGGAATCAGGCAGCTGCCGCATTGCATGGATGTTACTCTGTGATGCAACCCGCTAGGTTGGTTGCCTGTTTGAATGCCCCAGAGTTGGCCCACTTGGGCTTTAGGGACTCGGATTTTGGGGCATTGGTCGCTTTGGCCGTGGTTCAGTCCATACCCCCTCTTCTTTCCCAGGGGGGGGGGGTGTAGTTTGCCCTTCTCCGGCCGGCTCTCAAATATCTGAGGGTTTCAGAGTCGGGGCGGGGTTTAGCTCGGGTGGCTTCAGTGACCGTCACTTCCGATTTGGACTCTGCAAATGATGATCCCAAATAATATACAGCAACACCATATCAGTGTAGATAGCTTCAGAGAGCCTCCAGGGCCCACCCAGAAATTTGGCATTTTATTACATTCAACGCTGGTTATAATTCTCAAACAATTACATGAGTCAGAAGTAAACACTTGGGTCAATTATTGGACTTTAATGTAGAGGACATTTAGTGGTATTTGTTTTTTGTAATATAGCTCGCATCATTTATATTGCTGGATTTATTAATATATTTTAAAGAGTTTGGTATGATGTAGTTATGTAGAAATGTATTTTATGTAGTAAAAGAAATGTAGTTTGAGTAGTTTATATTTGATTAAAACAGTGACAAAATTCTTATGCTAGAACTCAAAATAAATGTTCAAGTATACATTCATTCAGACAGGGAAAAATGTTTATACTCAAATTTAAGTTGAAAAATTATTTTAAACATTGTTTTCTTATTAATATAAATATATTTTATGAATATTTTCCCAAATTTGGAGAATATTTTGCTTGCCTTCATTTATGTGTCAGTATTATCATATTGGTGTATACACTTTAACATTATTGTGTGTCGTGACATCATTGTTTTATGATTGGAATTCTATTTCCATATCTATTTTTACACATTGGGAGTTATTTGCTGTATATTGGACATTATTCTACAGTGGTTGTGTACATTCCATTGACTATAGTATCATCAGAGCTGAACTGCTATTATATTCTTGTAATGAAAAATCTCCTTGTTACATTTTTATAATGTACAGTATTTTGTTTTCCTCAGACTGTATGCTGGAAGTCTTAGTTGTTTATAAAAAAAAATGTGTGTATAATTTGCAGTTTTTATAGCCTTTTATGAGTGTATAATGTGACTATATTGCAGAGAACATCCACACATGTGGAGTGCACACACACATGTGGAGGCTCCAGTGTGGAGCACCCACACATGTGGAGGCTCCAGTGTGGAGCGCACACACATGTGGAGGCTCCAGTGTGGAGCACCCACACAGAGGACTCTGACATAAGGAAGATCGGTTTACGGTTCATGATCCCACGGGAGTAAAACAGAACTTTCAGAACAGGCCTATGTCCAAGGAGCTTAGGGGGCGGAGCTAAGTCAAGAGTTTTGGCTGGCCTAAGAGTGACACTCTGTGTTCATTGGTTGAGCTTTGAGAGGCAGAGTCCCTCAGGGTAGTGCCTTGGCACCCATTGGCCCAGCTTCAGTATATTCCAGCTTTGCTTTGAATTGATTGGTGCTTCTAGCCAGAGCCAAACTCCAGAGGAAAATTATAGGTCTCCCAGGGGTGGTTTAAGAGAAATGAAGTTAGTGTGTTCTGGAGCTTAGTGGGGTACAGGTCCCCTTGACCTGTGGGAGGCAAGCCATCAACATCTTGGCCTCAGTGCAGTTTTAAGGTATTTTTTTTTTTTTTTTTTTAGATATATACAAGAGTTGTTACATTCTTGTACAGCCACTAGTATGCGTAGCGTTTCGGGCAGGTCCCTGGAATACGATCCCCTGCCGCGAAGAATCGTTTTTTCATCCAAGTACACATTTTACTGTTGCGTTAAACAGAGGCTACAGTTAAGGAATTGCGCCCAGTAAATCCTCCCCGGCCAGGATACGAACCCATGACATAGCGCTCGCGGAACGCCAGGCGAGTGTTTTACCACTACACCACGGAGACTATAAATGTATTGTGCATTTGATTTCATGTCCTCAGTAGATACCCATTTTGCCTCTTAGGGAATAGAATAGGGTATATGTTCAATTTGATTTTAATTTACATGATTCATAAAATGTATAATTTGTCCAGTGGTATTCAGTTAATTCCCCTTTGTAATATATTTTTCTACTTTGTCATTTTGTATATAGACAACATTAACATCAGTAATAAAAATGACGGCAAGTTTCTTGGCCTATTCCTAGACAAGAGACTCGGCTTCAGCACCCACATACAACACATAACTAAGAAAGTCTCTAAGACAGTTGGTATACTCTCTAAAATAAGATATTATGTTCCTAACTCTGCTCTCCTCTCACTATATTATGTACTAATCTACCCCTATCTTAATTATGGTATCTGTGCATGGGGGTCTACCACTGCAAACCACCTTAAGCCCATCATCACCCAACAAAAATCTGTTATCAGAATAATAACTAACTCTGCTTTCAGACAACACTCAGCTCCCTTGTTTAAATCCCTAAACTTGCTAAATATTAACTCCCTCCACACATTCTCTTGTGTCAACTGCATCCACAAAACCCTGTTCTTAAATGCAAACCATGCTCTGAAACTCTCCCTGGACAGATGTAATAGGACCCATTATCACCACACCAGAAATAAATATCTTTGATATCCCCAGGGTCAAACTTAATCTGTGTAAACACACTATGCAAATTAAGGGACCTAGTCTATGGAACTCACTCCCTAGTGAATTGAAAAGCTATCAAACTTTTGCCTTATTTAAAAACAAAACCAAAAAGTACCTAATTTCATCATCTTAGTTTCCTACACTGAGCTTTAAATTTGCTCTGTACCTAGTGTTACCCAATCTCCTAATTTTTATGTATTTAACCCAAGCAACCTTATCATTGTGTTCATTGCTGTCTTCTTTTATGTGCTAGTCATATGCTGTATTGTGCCTACCAATTTTTGTCAACTACCATTCAAGCTGTCATTGCAATCAATCTGAGCTACCTATGTGCTTTAATATAACTACAATTTTCTCTCATCTTTTTTTTTCTTGCCTTGTATCTGTTATCATTTTTTATAAATTTTGCAAGTATTTACCTACTTAAAATTTTCTTAGATTAAGGACCTGCCCGAAACGCTGCGCGTACTAGTGGCTTTACAAGATTGTAAACACCATATTATGTATCCTCACAATCCCAATGTACCTTCTTGTATATGTATAAATAAATAAATAAATAAATAAATAAATATGTGGTTAATGTGTTGGCTTGGAAAGTTCCCGTGTTCTCCTCCATCTTATGAATATTAAAGTCACTCTGGAATTCCCCTTTAAGTTCAGTAAGATTACAGTATTAATCCTTCAAGATTCATTTACTTGCCCCTTTGAGTTCCATGATTGTTGAGTCCCTTCCTTCCTTCCTTCCTGGGGAAATAATAATTTAGACACATTCATTTATGTTTTGGGAAGGTGGTGGCAGTGTTTAATGATTTTAAGTATTAGTTATAAATTAATAATCCCTATTCTTGTGGTGTCCTCATTTAATATTCAGCTTATATTTGTGGCAGTTGAGTGAGGAGTCACGCTGTACCGTAACAGTGTTAAGCTGAGGTATTGGATGTGAGAGCAGAGAGAAGTAAGGAGAAAGAGAGTTATTACAGTCAGAACTATTACTATGGTGGCTATTACAGTAGAACCAAACATGTGTTTCAGTATACATATGAGGAACTTAATTCTATGTTGTGTTGAGGAGCAGAGATCTTTATACAAGGAAGCACTGGAATATGTACTGTAGTTAATGATACCTAATTTGGAAGTTAAAAACATATTATTACAATAGACATTTATTATTTAGTGAGAGTTGTTACAACTTTGATGTGAAAATAAACAAATCTGAAAACTTTCGCTAATAATTACCTATTATCCTAATGTTTATTCAGATACGTTGTTAAGTAAAAGTTTTAAAATGTTATGCCGTAAGGTATTTGATTTTTGAGATCTTAGGAAGATTTTAAGTTCTCATACGACTGATTATTATCATTGCCAACATAACAACCTCTTTGAAAACAATAGTGCCATCAGGAGTAAACTGCAAACATTTGGCACAATAACGTTCCAAACACACTAATGAAGTAATTGTTGATAATAACTTAGGAGACAAGCCAGTCCTTGCCTTCCTGCTCGGTGATGAGGCCGGCGGTGAAGGCCTTCCTCACGAAGTCCTGCGTCGTCTTCCCGACCACGCCCGACCTGCTGCGCGTCAAGGCTGAAACAACAACTTAATTTACTTCTATAATTTCACATATACCAGAAAAAAATATCAGAATAATAACAAATTCTGTTTTCAGACAACACTCGGCCCCCTTGTTTAACTCCCTAAACATGCTAAACATAATCTCACTCCACAAATTCTCGTGTGTCAACTACATTTGTTGTTTTAGATTCAGCTACTCAGAACAATAAGTTCCAGTAGCACGGGCTATGGTGAGCCCGTAAGTGGAGGCTCTTTGGAGCCATTACCTGTATCAGTGGCTGATACTAGAGATGTGGAGATGGATGGGGGTCTTCATGATGGTTTTCAGCCCGGAGGGCTGGCTATACCAGTTATGGAGCTGGTGGGGTTAGTGTAGACCTCTAGGTTTTCCGTTTTTTCTCTGCCTGCGACTTTGGCTGAGCAGTGCTGTCGTTAGAGTTTGGTGACGTGGCCTCCACGAGGAAGTCTTGAACCGTGTAGGTGTCGTATTTGTGATGCGGCGGTGGAGCTCCTACTATGATTTCCTCGTCTGAGGAGTCCGTAACCTCCGTAGTGGGCGTTTTTGTCTTTCGCCTCGCAGCCTTAGGTAGGCTTAGGTGTCGTTGATTGGTGGTTGTAGCTATTTCAGGAGCGCTGGTGGTGCTGTTATCGTTTGTAGACAGCACGTCTGCTAGCGCGGCTGCTGAGATAGTGATGGTAGGAGTGTTGGGAGCTGGAGAAGGAATTACCTCTGTTTGTGTCGCCCGGGTCATGGGCGGTCCTGGAGTCGGTGTTGAAGTTGACCACCTGGTCGTCCTGGTGGTAGTCTCCGGAGTGGTAGAGGAGGCAGTGAGATTTACGCTAGTGGCTATGATGGGGGCCAGGCCATTGTCTATGTATAATGCGTTTAGTTCACTGACAAAGCGCTGGT
Source organism: Procambarus clarkii (assembly GCF_040958095.1). Lineage (NCBI taxonomy): Eukaryota > Metazoa > Arthropoda > Malacostraca > Decapoda > Cambaridae > Procambarus > Procambarus clarkii. The sequence continues at coordinate 5,265,878 of NC_091154.1, forward strand.
TGTCTGGTCCTGCAAGCCTTTCCGCTAGTCTAATAAGACCAGGGATAATGCCTGCACGTGATGCAGGGGGCTGTGAAGGATCCTGTGGGGCCTTGGGCCCCCAATGAGCAAACTTGGAAACATGTCCGATATAAAAGCAGAGAAATTGATGTAACAATGACCAGATTAAGGCTGGGACATACCAAACTAGCAGCACACAGCTCTAAGTACAGAACAGACATCAATGAACTCTCTACTCACTGTCAGGTGCCTGAAACAGTCGAACACTAACTGCCTCTAACTGAACACTACCTCTAACCTCTAACCTGAACAAACCTCTAACTGAACACTAACTCGAAAACAACTGCCTCGTCGCAACACCAAGGATCAGCTGACGCCATAAACACAACACACCGCCCTACGGTGCGCCAAGTCTCCCTACAACACACACCTGTTTTAATCACCGTTCCTCTATCTACAGCACAACGCAACAAGCACCTTGGTAGCTCCGATCATCCTCAACATAAACGCGTCCAACAACATCAGTACTGGTGCAGTCATCGGGAGGACAAACCCTTCATGCAAACTGCACCTACTATTAAGAAGAAGAAGAAGGCTGTGTCGCCTGCTGGGAGGAGCCACATGTTGGTAAGACTGGAAAGTCTTCTGGTCGACTAGTGAGAGCTGAGGTGGTGGGTTGAGCGCCTGGGGCTCTGGTCGAGGAGGTAGAAGGGTTGTTTCTCTTGGCTTCAACCTGGGCCTTGATGCTTTCCTGTCTGTGGGGGCAGCGGTACGAAATTGCGGGGTGATTGCCATCACAGAGCAAGCAGCGATGGACTGTTGTCTTGCATATGGAGTAGTGATGGTCCAGTGAGCACAGGCTGCACTTCTTGACAGGGTGCTGACACTTGTTGGTCGGGTGGGAGAGCTCGTAGCACTTGAGGCACTGCTGGATCTCATGGTATCGTTCCTTTTTTATTTGATGGGGCGGTATTTTTAGGCCGAAGCAGTAGAATCCTTGTGTGGCAGCCTGGGTGGCCGCAGCTATGGTGGTGAACGTAATCTTCATTGATGTTTTGTCGGTGTTGCAGAACTCCAGGTTGAATACCGACAGGTTTGGATTTTCGTCCTCGATATTGTTTATGATATGATGTTGAGGTCGGTCAGCGATCTGTTCTGCTGATAAAAACAGTTCTTCCGGCCAGGAACTGACGTGGGAAGTGAGGATGTAGGTGGCGCTCTTTACGAAGAATGGCATCGTTAGTGAGGAGTTTTTCTAGCTCCTCTTCACATGAAAAGAAGAGCACGATATCTTCACCTTCCTGACTAATGTCAGCGGGTTCGAGGCCAGTAACGTCCTTCAGGACCTTTAAAGTATTGCTTCTCCCGATAGCATGACCGTCAAGTGGAGAAGCTCTGACCTTAAGACGTTTGGGTCGCATTGTGACCACACTGCGCCTTGTGACGTGGCAACTCCTTGCCTGTGTCTATGACGGCAACAATGAAATATGGCGCTGTATAAATACAGTGCCATATTCAATCATAATATCATAATATATATAAATAACCTAAATCATAATATATATAAATGATTTAGATTCAGGTTTGAGTAGCAACATCTGCAAATTTGCCGATGCTACAAAAATCGGTAGGGAAATTAACACGCAGGAAGACTCACTATCACTTCAAGTTGATCTAAATAGGGGTTTGAAATGGTCAAAAGATTAGCAGATGCAGTTTAATGCTGATAAATGTAAAGTTTTGAGGCTAGGTAATGATGATAGAGTTACAAGATACGAGCTAGATGGTGTTGAGATTACGAAGTCGGATTGTGAAAGAGATCTGGGAGTTATGATTAGTAAGAATTTAAAACAAAAGGATCAATGCATGAATGTTCATAATAAGGCAAATAGGACACTGGGATTTATTAATCGAAGCGTTAGTAACAAGACACCTGGTGTGGTTCTTCAGCTATATCTTGCTCTGGTTAGGCCCCATTTAGACTATGCAGTTCAGTTTTGGTCGCCACAAATCAACAACCCTGTTACCGAACCAGTATTTACCCAAGTCTTTCCTAAATTCACTTGAACGTGTCCAGCGTAGGATGACTAAGTTAATTCTCCAAATTAGAAATCTTTCATATGAAGAAAGATTAACAAAGCTTAAGTTGCATTCACTGGAAAGGCGAAGAGTTAGGGGTGACATGATAGAGGTTTACAAGTGGATGAATGGACATAACAAAGGGGATATTAATAGGGTATTAAAAGTATCAACACAAGACAGAACACGAAACAATGGGTATAAATTGGATAAGTTTAGATTTAGGAAAGACTTGGGTAAATACTGGTTCAGTAACAGGGTTGATGATTTGTGGAACCAATTGCCGCGTAACGTGCTGGAAGTGGGGTCCCTCGATTGTTTCAAGCGTGGGTTGGACATGTATATGAGTGGGATTGGGTGGTTATAGATAGGAGCTGCCTCGTATGGCCCAATAGGCCTTCTGCAGTTACCTTTGTTCTTATGTTCTTATGAGTACAAACCGCAAAATGATGACGTGACGACGTCTATCTACGACGCCCCAAATATGGCGCTCTGCCAGGTCGCCCACAAATGTCTCTTGGACTGCTACTAATCGGCTGCTTCCAGTCCTGACTTGAGTGTGAGGGGTCACGGACATTAAAATCATTATCATATATCAAAATCACTGTTTTGACGGTGTTTCGTTGTCGATGTTGCATATTGGACGGCATTGATTGTTCATGCTGCCTCTTGAACCTCTGCAAATCTGCTGGTAGACCAGCCCGACCACAGGCATGTATTCAACCATTGCAGGAGGCTGAAAGACTTGCTTTCCAATTTGCAGAAAGAACAGCTTCATATCAGCTTCCAGCAATGGTCAGAAGGCAGCAAGAACAATTAAAACAAGAGAGGTTGACAGTTATTCATGAGAGCATAGCTACAAATGACGAATGTGACTGTCCCTGCACCAAACAAGAACTAATCAGAGCCAAAAAAGGTGGTAAGGACACTGCACCAGGTGCTGATAACATTACATACTCAATGATCGCACATGCAGGTCCTGCTGGAGAACAAGGGATATTGGACGTCATCAATGCATCTTGGCAGCAAGGCAAACTACCGACCTTATGGAAGAAAGAAATATCATACCGATTCCTAAGCCGAAAGAACCTGGCAATTACAGACCCATTTCATTAGCATCATGCATTAGTAAAACTGCAGAACGGATGGTCTTAAATAGGCTACTGTGGAAGACTGGAGACCTTCATAAACACATATTTGGCTTCACTAGAGGAGTAGGTACTGCCAACTGCATAGCAACATTACTAGGAACAGTTAACTCGGGTCCGGCTAGTGATTTTCCTTGATCTAGAAAAACCATTCGAGCTAGCAAGCCCGCAAGCAATTTTGCATAAAAAATGATGCAATGCGAGTCATAACAGGGGCTCCCAGATGGACTAAAATACTGAACCTAAGAATAGAAACCAAGCTAACGTCCATTGAAATAAGGGTAAACGGGATTGCTGCGTGCATGCTGACCAATATATTAACTAGACCTAGAATCAGTTCACTTAAAGATATAATCACTGGAGCACTAACTCTGGACAGAAGAGCCTCCAATAGCAACAGGTGGACCCATTGTGCGATAAACATTATCAATACATTTGATATAACAAACACAGTCACTGAGAAGGGTGTCGACGAAATACATGCAGACTTTGTTATGCAAGCCCCTTGGGAATCTCCTCCAGCAGACTTTAAGATTATGGTTCTTGAAGGAAAGAAGAACCAGACTAATCCTCATCTGCTACGTAACATTGCACAGATGCATATAGAAGCAAACTTGGCATCTGACAGTGTTACGACCCTGGGTTCTTAGTTGGGAACCAGAGGTCAAATTGAGTTCCAAATAATCTTGTGAGAAGGATAGTTAATTAACAATAACGTTTATACTTAGGACCTCTCATACCTCGGTCCCGTCTTCCTTGCCAGACGTAAGATGAATCTTGTTTCTCACAGAGCATTAAGACTCTGAGCTTGTTGATTATTAAATATAATATTGAACTAGTTATCAGCTATTCTTAGAACTGTTAAAGTAACTAGTAATGAATGTCTGTGAAGACTTGTAATGTTTATGGCTGTATGATCAGCTAGGCACCCTTCCCGGCAACATTTAAGAGAGTGGAGGAGGCAGACGGGAGACATCTCCAGTCACGCAGGGTGCAGTCGCACCTCCACAGATCTGCAGTATCAGCTCTTGATACTGGTAATGGCTCAGAAGGGCCACCACTTACGGGCTTTTCATGCCCGTGCCACCTTTTGGGTGGCTTAATCTACATCAATCATCGCTGCTCTCACCGTCCTGTGGTCTGGGTGTTGTGGTGTTTACACTCTCCCTCGAGGGCTCTGTACTCCTCTTCCTGCTCTCTCTCCCCCTTACCTGATCCTGATTCTCACTTCTACAAGTTAAGTACCTTATAATGTGTTACCGTGTTCTGGTAGTGTGTAATTAGTTCTTGTGTAGCCTAAGCTGGTGTTTATATCCCTAAGATTACTCTAGGGTGTTGTAGTGACACCCCGCGAGCTCAAGTTTTACCAGGCTACCTTGAGCCCTTACTAGTGCCCTTCTCCAAGTAGTCTTCACCCTAGTGCTCTAATGTAAACCTTGCATCCTGCTGCATCCTGCTTATGTGGACCAAGGTGTTTAACGTAAGGTAGAATGGTAAAGTGATTTATTGTATTAATGTATATGGGGGTTATTAGAGGGTTTAATAAATAAGTTAGATTTTGAGACGTATCAATTCATCGTGTTGAAGTGGTATAGATGATTAGTTACTAGACTGCAGACCTGTAATTTAAAACAGAATCATTACTAGGAACCTTGTTCCTTGGGGGCCAGGCCTGTCTATCCCACTATTTTAGATATATCTTGACTAGCTATTGGCCCTTCTCAGTACAACCACTGCCCCCCCCCCCCCATAACAGACAGCTTATCATACCTCACAGATGGATCAGTAGACCAACAGGGACAAGAAACCGGAGCTGCAGTTAAAGCAGGAAACTGTAAATAGTTAGAGACTCTCAAATGGGTGTTCGACTTTACAAACAGAGATGCTAGCCATTCAAAAGGCTTTGGAACATGCTCTTGCTCAACACCGACAACATGTTATCATACATACAGATACGAGAACTGCCATTGAAACCTTGCAACAAGAACACATATGTGATAACATCCATCTGATCACAAATGTCATATCATTAATGCAAACACTCAAACGACAAGGCCGACGGGTACTTATCAACTGGGTGCCAAGTCATGTGGGAATAATAGGAAATGACATTGCAGACAAAGCTGCAAAACTTGCAACTAAGAGAAGAAATGTAGAAATTTACATACCACAGAGGCTATCACAGATTAAGAAAGTAATTAGAAACAGAACAATGCAAAAGATGTACATTGACCACAACACAGCAGTTGCAACATCAGGATCTGCGGGTTGGTACAAGAATTCAACCAACTATCACTTAGTTTGATGAAAGGGAGCAGTAAAGCAACAGAAGTGCACTTACATCGCATCAGGCTTGGATACCCATGTGCATGGGAAATAGGCTTACAGGTTCCAGAAGATGAGAGGAAATGTCAGCACTGAAATGCCCGACAGACCACTGGAACATTATCTAACACAGTGCACAGTTACTATCCTATTAGGATTTCACATTAGATTAAACAGAGCAGAAGAAGTTGTTAAACACATGGGACAAAATCTTACTGAAGCGACCATACGAGTCATAAATACTCATACTCCGCCTAAGTAAAACAGAAACAAGCAACACTTAGTGGGCCAGCCAGAGGCTTAGGGCCCGCCCAGTGGGCCAGCCAGAGGCTTAGGGCCCGTCCAGTGGGCCAGCCAGAGGCTTAGGGCCCGCCCAGTGGGCCAGCCAGAGGCTTAGGGCCCGCCCAGTGGGCCAGCCAGAGGCTTAGGACCCGCCCAGTGGGCCAGCCAGAGGCTTAGGACCCGCCCAGTGGACCAGCCAGAGGCTTAGGGCCCGCCCAGTGGACCAGCCAGAGGCTTAGGGCCCGCCCAGTGGGCCAGCCAGAGGCTTAGGGCCCGCCCAGTGGGCCAGCCAGAGGCTTAGGGCCCGCCCAGTGGACCAGCCAGAGACTTAGGGCCCGCCCAGTGGGCCAGCCAGAGGCTTAGGGCCCGCCCAGTGGGCCAGCCAGAGGCTTAGGGCCCGCCCAGTGGGCCAGCCAGAGGCTTAGGGCCCGCCCAGTGGACCAGCCAGAGGCTTAGGGCCCGCCCAGTGGGCCAGCCAGAGGCTTAGGACCCGCCCAGTGGGCCAGCCAGAGGCTTAGGACCCGCCCAGTGGACCAGCCAGAGGCTTAGGGCCCGCCCAGTGGGCCAGCCAGAGGCTTAGGGCCCGCCCAGTGGACCAGCCAGAGGCTTAGGGCCCGCCCAGTGGGCCAGCCAGAGGCTTAGGACCCGCCCAGTGGGCCAGCCAGAGGCTTAGGACCCGCCCAGTGGGCCAGCCAGAGGCTTAGGACCCGCCCAGTGGGCCAGCCAGAGGCTTAGGACCCGCCCAGTGGGCCAGCCAGAGGCTTAGGGCCCGCCCAGTGGGCCAGCCAGAGGCTTAGGGCCCGCCAGGAATATCCCTGTGAAAAAAAAAAAAAAAATGCTGAAGAACACTTATGTGAGATGGTGTCCATACATAAGTGTATTATGTATCCATACACATGAGACATTGGAACTCTTGCTCTGAGCATTAATAATGTTGTTTATAAAGAATGTTACAACATTCTTAGTATCTAGTTTGAAGTTTCCTTTTTAAGTGCTTGAAAAGCTGACTTTACTGCTGAAGACACAATTAGCCTCAGCTGTATTGTACTATTTAATGCACAAAATAGATTTTATCATTTTCATAGCAAAAGTGTATGAAACAGATGGACAATATTCGGTAGGATGATACAGTAATTATATTTGTTTACTCGTAATCCGCCAACATGGTTAGTCCTAATTATTACATCAGCGTTTCGGAACTATTGTTTAGTAATTCAATATGGTTACCTCAACACTGTTTCACCTCAACACTGTTTCACCTCAACACTGTTTCACCTCAACACTGTTTCACCTCAAGACTGTTTCACGCACTATTTATTGTTTAATTTTCTGACAAAATGTCTCTGAACGAACCATACATATTTGCACACTTGTGTCAAGGTAAGATTTTTTTTCATAAATTTCGCACAACATTTTACATCATTTTTACTGATAAATTTAATAACAACAAAAGTTAGTTAAATCACGTATTATTAACAAGGAACTCTGCAATAAAACGTGATTATTTCATTGGAAAAAAAGCTATACTAAGTTAATAAAATAATTAGTATTTTAATGTTAATTTTCAATAGCAACAAAGTAGTTATTTTTACATGCATAAAAATAGCCCAATAACGCACATTTATTATTCTCTGCATTAATACAACCGTAATTCCATATTGGTGTTTATAAGGAACCTTCAATGACAGAACGATAAGATGTTAATGTGTTGTATATAATCTGTAAAGATACTTTTTTATCCTACTTTTGTTGATTCAATTTATCACTGGGTAGACATGTGATTAGACTCCTAATTGCTGTTGATGTCATTGAATAGCGTTAAGTAATGTGTATATAGTTAACAAGTGTAGCTCACCTTCTCCCCTTATAGGTGTCCAGCCTGGACACCACATACTACCCTGGTAGTACAGCTCCCAGCTGCGGACCTTGGGAGTGACGCTGTAGTTACACTGGTGGTTCAGTAGCCTCACCTCCCCATGTTGCCACAACCTGTCCCCACACCCAGTGTATTAGTTATCTTCATAGTGTTCATTTATATACAAGAAGATGGATTATGCTATTACACATTTGCAGACTGTTTAATTTCTTTTTACGAAGCAAATTATACGATGTATATAACTTTTTTAGAACAATAATACAGCGAATATATACATATACATCACTTCACACACAGAGATCACACTAACGTGATGCATCAAATGAACAAATCCACAAGGGCCGTGACGAGGATTCCTGCTCCCGGACGCAGGTTCGAATCCTCGTCACGGCCCTTGTGGATTTGTTTATACTTCACTTACTCAACAAGTTTCTCGGCGATAGCCACTGCCAAAGTCTCCCAAGCTTGGGCGTTGTTACACTGTGGGAGGACCGTGACCACCAACACCAGACACACTAACACACACATGCTGTGGCACCGCTGTGGTCACTGTGGCACCGCTGTGGTCACTGTGGCACCGCTGTGGTCACTGTGGCACCGCTGTGGTCACTGTGGCACCGCTGTGGTCACTGTGCGAGACGCTGTGATCTGTGCAGCGGCGACTACACGCGGGGATTTCCTGCACGGGAGCAGGAGGCCGTGTGTGGCTGCCCAACCGGTTACCAGTGGCTGCCATCCCTCGCCGCCACGGTGCCTAGTGTTATATCTACCGTCATTTTATCTCGTTGTTCGCTCATTTGTATATATATTATTATGGGTCTTAGCCATCTACTTTCACGGTTATATATCATATGATACCATATATACGTCTGCCAGTATAACACGATTAACAGATAATGAAATGAATGAATAATGAAAACAGACACTGAATTTCCCAGGTAAATATGGCGGGGGAATTTCCCAGTCCAGCGCTGACCCGTAGCAACACCTCCTCCACCACCTAGCATGCACGACGTGATATATATATATATATATATATATATATATATATATATATATATATATATATATATATATATATATATATATATATATATATACGAAGACAGAGTCTTCAGTAGCAGACAAAAACCAACTGTATATTGGCGTTATGTAGATGACATATTCGTAATAGTAAAAGACTCAGATGAACTAAATGATCTAAAAAGCCGTCTAGAGAGAGAGTCAGTACTGCGATTTACACATAAAAATAGTGAAAATAACAGTCTGCCATTCCTAGATGTACTAATAACAAAAACAGGAACCTCTTTAAGCACCAACGTATATACCAAGCTCACCAACATAGGATTATGCCTGAACGGTAGAAGTGAGTGCCCCAAAGATACAAAGCCAGTGTTCTCAATGCTTATATTCGTCGAGCGCTTACTCACTGCTCTCAATGGAGCAACGTGAGTAAAGAGTTTGAAATACAGTACCTCAGGATGCCTCCCACAACAGTTAACTAACTCCCGGGTACCTACCTACCTCCACTCTTTCTTAACACCACTAAACACGACTACAGGAAGGATTGGGCTACAGGAAGGATTGGGCTACAGGAAGGATTGGGCTACAGGAAGGATTGGGCTACAGGAAGGATTGGGCTACAGGTAGGATTAGGCTACAGGAAGGATTGGGCTACAGGTAGGATTGGGCTACAGGAAGGATTGGGCTACAGGAAGGATTGGGCTACAGGAAGGATTGGGCTACAGGAAGGATTGGGCTACAGGAAGGATTGGGCTACAGGTAGGATTAGGCTACAGGAAGGATTGGGCTACAGGTAGGATTGGGCTACAGGAAGGATTGGGCTACAGGAAGGATTGGGCTACAGGAAGGATTGGGCTACAGGAAGGATTGGGCTACAGGTAGGATTGGGCTACAGGAAGGATTGGGCTACAGGAAGGATTGGGCTACAGGAAGGATTGGGCAACAGGTAGGATTGGGCTACAGGAAGGATTGGGCTACAGGAAGGATTGGGCTACAGGAAGGATTGGGCTACAGGAAGGATTGGGCTACAGGTAGGATTGGGCTACAGGAAGGATTGGGCTACAGGAAGGATTGGGCTACAGGAAGGATTGGGCTACAGGTAGGATTGGGCTACAGGAAGGATTGGGCTACAGGAAGGATTGGGCTACAGGAAGGATTGGGCTACAGGAAGGATTGGGCTACAGGAAGGATTGGGCTACAGGAAGGATTGGGCTACAGGAAGGATTGGGCTACAGGAAGGATTGGGCTACAGGAAGGATTGGGCTACATCTCCAAATGTATATTTGCCAGATAATTTGGCACTAAAACAAAACTCGTATATTATTGTTTAGACTAAATCCGCTACTCATTACTTTCCTGAAGTTGTCGTATATACACTACAAAATCTGCGTGTAAATCACCACAATTAACACGTGATGAAAATGTGACAGTGTCAGACCACGAAGGAAGAATTGAAACAGGAATTTCCTTTAGTATTTTCGTATTTAATAATACATCTTCAGAAGGGTGTTTAAATTCTTCCTTCGAGGTCTGACGCTGTCACTACAGAACATGAATGTATTTAAACGTTGCAACAATGAATAATGAGAGCAATCATTATATGGATGGTGTAATAACAGGGGGAGCATTAGCGCCTCTGGTGGTCAGATGCTTAACTGTATTAGAGGTTGACAGTTTAGATATTATGGTGAAGTAAGGGTGAGTGGCGTGTCTGGGAGTCCCGCTTCTTAACGTGTGGCTCATTTGTCGACCAGCCGCCGCCTGGCAAGTGTCACGTTGATTACCAGTGTGCAAAATAAGTATGTGTTGCAGATTTCATTACTCAATCATAATATAGAAAAGACTGTTCGAGGTGTGTACTTCATGTTGTTATTCGTTATTATTTTGTATATTTTATGTATTTAGACAAAATATAGAGGTGATTGTCAGGTGGCAGCCATAGGTGTACTCGCTAGTTAAGTCTTTAGGGCGCTTGTGGTGGCCTTAATAGCCATGCCAGTAGTTAGCCAGCAATCTTAAAGTTATCTTAAGATGATTTTGGGGCTTAGCGTACCCGCGGCCCGGTCCTCGACCAGGCCTTCTTTTTCTTACATCCCCAGGAAGCAGCCCATAGCAGCTGTCTAACTCCCAGGTACTTATTTACTGAATGCTGAACAGGGTTATCAGGGTGAAAGAAATTGCCCATTTGTTTCAGCCTCCACCGGGGATCGAACCCGGAACCTCAGGATTACGAATCCGAAGCGCTGTCCACTCGGCTGTCAGGCCCCTTAAAACAACCCAAAGAGAAATCTTCGACATATTTTGATGAAAATCTGAATGAAACGAGAAATTTTGGCCACAGATTGTGTGAAGATGGTGGTGGGGGGGGGGGGGGGGGGGGAATGAGGGGGTGCAGGTTAGTACGATGAGCATGATTGAGAATGATGGAAGGAGAAGGGCTCCTATGATGAATTGACCTAAGGGCCACCATCTACAGTGGCCTCGACGGGGACAGGACGGCGGCGCCTTGTCAAAGGTCAGTCTTCCTACTTCTCCCCCCCCCTTATTTTATTGAGGATTTGTCTTGTGTATATTGTGAACAAGAGGAATGACTCGGCATTTACGACTTGAGTGGTTAAGCGGGTTCATGGGTTAATAATCCTATGGGGGGAAACAACACATCTATTTTCTGTGTTACGTTGTGGCTTGTTGAGCTTGAAGCTGTTGTCCAGCCTGTCTGTGTCAAATATGACATTTTAGAGAAGTGGTCTGTATTAATGACCTCCAACTTGGTCAGTATTACAAAGGCCTCGGCTGTTATTTATTTATTTATATAACTACAAGTTATATTGGGTTTCTGATCAACCCGTCCTCTTAAAACTAACGTCACTTTTGGCTGGTATGCGCGGCGCTATGGCCAAATTTGGACGTAATTTGAAATGAAATCGACTCACAAAAGTGACGCACTGTTCCGTTTTCTGTTTGAGTTGTCCGGCTTACTCGGCCAGCTTATTTTTTTTTTTTTTTTTTTTTTGAGATATATACAAGAGTTGTTACATTCTTGTACAGCCACTAGTACGCGTAGCGTTTCGGGCAAGTCCTTAATCCTATGGTCCCTGGAATACGATCCCCTGCCGCGAAGAATCGTTTTTTCATCCAAGTACACATTTTACTGTTGCGTTAAACAGAGGCTACAGTTAAGGAATTGTGCCCAGTAAATCCTCCCCTGCCAGGATACGAACCCATGACATAGCGCTCGCGGAACGCCAGGCGAGTGTCTTACCACTACACCACGGAGACTGTAAAAGACGACGCTTAGAAGACGATTCTTTCCATTAACATTTTTCATAACGTTTTGAAACTTTATGAGAATTTCCTGCCCACCTAACCTATCAGAGGACTCTTAACTTATTGTTGTTGAAAAAAAATACCAAATTTATTTTAATTTTTTTTTTAATTTCAAATTACGTCCATATTCGGCCATACGGGTAAGCGGCCAAAAGCGACGCTATTTTTAAGAGGACAGGTGACAAGGAGTACATAGCACTGTGTGTTTACATTCTTGTAAAGCCACTAGTACGCATAGCACTTCGGGCAGGTCCTTAATCTAACAGATAATATTAAGTAGCTAATTTCTAGGAAAATTTATAGGCTAATCTATCAAAATCTACAACAATTTAAACATTTATAGTGTTAGTCCTTCAAAGATTCGTGGTAGTGACAGTTGAACAAGTTCTGGCATGATTGTTGTTGCTGTCTTGAACACTCTCCAAAGCGGAAAATCATTGATGTGTTTTTGTAGTGAAGTTTCCATATTAGGACACAGTAGGCCAGATGGAGCCACAACATAGACTCGTACAGTTGAATATTCAATGTTGTTCGTTTAAGTCAAAGATTCGTTTAACTAATCTTAAGGATTGTTTTCATATTAACTGTGAGTCCCAGATGTTTAATGGCTGGTACATCATAACTCCTAGGAAATATTGACTTAAATTTACCAGAGGACCACCATTTGTCCATAGTGCCCTCTACGGCAAAAGGAAGCCGGCGGCTTGTCAAAGGTTCCCCTACGGCTCCTGAGGAGTTTGTCTATCTGTATTTTGAGCGCGCAAACTGCTGCATTATGACATTAAAGGTAGTTTGATAATATGTACACGGTGTCTTGTAGCTAAGCTAAAGGTGGCATATAATGTTTAGCAACAAGTCGCCCTAGATTGTTTAGTGTTAACGACTAGGGCGATGGAGTGGTCATATCAGGATAGCAATTGTGCAGATAAATGGGGAAGATAATTGCAGACGAGGAGTCACAATAACGGGGGCTGAAATATGTTGACCAAACCACACACTAGAAAGTGAAGGGACGACTAGATAATTGTTTATCTAATAGATGGAAGATGTTAATTGTTTGCATCTTGTTTACTCTGCGATGTAAAATGAATTCACCTGTAAATGGTCATTTTTAACAATGTAATCACTAGGCTTCTAACGTTGGTTTAGTGCTCAGAGACCATACTGTACTTGAGAGGTTTTAAACATGTTATTTATATAATTTAGGCCAATAGACAGCTAAATAAATTAATAATACACAGTACTTTTAACTAAGGTTAGCTAAAGGTTTGTTTTAGTGGAAGACCCTAATAAAATAATGTTTCTATGTAACTTTAAAAGAACATTGATGCTTTACCATAGCCTCATGAGTCCAAGACAAAAATGTATTCCGTTAGGTTGAAATAAACTGCTTATACTTACCCTGGTGCTACATAGCCTTCCTGGTTTGGTGCCTTCTTTTGATAATTACTTATACTTGCCCTTAATATATGTAAAAAATATTTTTTCAGGAGTGTGGCACGTGTGGACAAGTGTTGGATCAGAGGAGTCAAGGTAAAGTGCTTATTTAACAACTAGTTCTGGGGAGGAGCGGGTGGAACTAGATGGACGTAGACAACTTCACATTCTTGTTACACTAACACTGGTTTGTGCCTCGGAGAGGCTGCAGGATCCAATAAGTTCAGTAGAACTTCGGTTTCAACTCCTTTTGACCATGTCGTAGCTCAGTCGATTACGGCAGCGTCTGGGATGCTCTCGGACGCAGGTTCGAATCCTCGTCCCGGCCCTTGTGGATTTGTACACTCTTGTTAACAGGCTGAGAGCTTTTCTTTCCCATAGATTTATTTATAGAAAAGTTAGCAATAAGTCGGCTGGGTTTATTAACGTATTGTTTTTAGGCCCCATTTAGATTATGCAGTTCAGTTTGGTCGCCATACTAAAGAATGGACATAATTCACTAGAACACGTCAGTTAGGATGACAAAGTTAATCCCGTAAATTAGAAAGCTTCCGTATGAAGAGATGTTGGAAAAACCTTAACGTGACATGATTGAAGTGTACAAGTGGATGAATGGGCATAGCAAGGGAGCTATTGATAAGGCTTTAAATGAAGATAAGTTTAGATTTAGGAAATACCTGGGTAAATACTGGTTTGGTAACTGGGTTGTGAATTTGTGGAACAAATTACTGGATCATGTGCAGACGAGGAGTCGCAATAACGTGGCTGAAGTATGTTGACCAGACCACACACTAGAAGGTGAAGGGACGACGACGTTTCGGTCAGTCCTGGACCATTCTCAAGTCTATTGTGGATCATACTACTGGATCACTGGATCATAAATGGCATAGGAATCTTTGATTGTTTGAAGCTTAGGTTAGACGTATATGAATGAGTGTGGGTGGATATAAATAGGAGGTGCCACGTGCAGGACAATAGGCCATCTGCAGTTTCTTGACTTACGGTCTACTAGTTTACACTCGGAACGCGACTCTCCAATCAGCTTACATCTGTATCCTCAATTGCTGCTAGGTGATCAAAGGCGAACATTTAACCTTGAATGTTTATTCCAAACTAAATGATGGGTAGCAAAGATGTATGGTAAGGTAAAAGCTGGGTGGCGAGGCAAGTTTTGGGGTGGTGAAGACCTAGAATATTGTTCAATGTGGGTGACAAAGACTTGCTGTGAAGAGTAGGTAAAGAATATATTGAGAGATAGGAGAATTATCTTACGATTAGGCTTGGACTGGCTGGCATATGCATTATACATCATTAATGCATATGCCAGGGGGGGGGGAGGGGGGAGATCTCCCCAAAGGCATAAACTGCTAGGTCAGGTAATCCACAAACCCATCTCCAATGACTCCAAGGTCATGGGAAGGTAGACCTTCCCATGAAGTTGGAGGATTGTTGGAGGGTTTGTGGATTTGGAATGAGGGAAGAGGCGGGCTAGATGAGGAAGTTTATGTCTTTAGAAATATTTGTAATCATTTTATTAAGAGATAAGCAAAATGGTTTGGGCAAAATGTAACCCACCGCCGCTTTCAGTAATTGGCATATTTTCGGTATAAAAAGTCGGAATTTCAAACTGCGAATACGTGCAAAGAGCCAGAATTTGGCTCCAAAATATGGCTCAGGTATCGGATTTGGGATGTTTGGGATATTTTGAAAACTGCAGGAAGGTTTGGGCAAAATGTGACCCACCGCCGCTTTCAGTAATTGGCATAATTTTGGTATAAAATTCGGAATTATAAACTGCGAATAGGTGCAGAGAGCCAGAATTTGGGTCGAAAATATGGCTCAGGTATCGAGTTTGGGATGTTTGGGTTATTTTGAAAACTGCAGGGGGGTTTGTGCAAAATGTGACCCGCCGCCGCTTTCAGTAATTGGCATATTTTTGGTATAAAAAGTCGAAATTTCAAACTGCGTATAGGTGCAGAGAGCAAGAATTTGGGTACAAAATATGGCTCAGGTATCGAATTTGGGATGTTTGGGATGTTTTGAAAACTGCAGGGGGGTTTGGGCAAAATGTGACCCACCGCTGCTTTCAGTAATTGGCGTATTTTTGGTATAAAAAGTCGGAATTTCAAACTGCGAATAGGTGCAGAGAGCCAGAATTTGGGTCCGAAATATGGCTCAGGTATCGAATTTGGGATGTTTGGGATATTTTGAAAACTGCAGTGGGGTTTGGGCAAAATGTGACCCACCGCTGCTTTCAGTAATTGGCGTATTTTTGGTATAAAAAGTCGGAATTTCAAACTGCGAATAGGTGCAGAGAGCAAGAATTTGGGTACAAAATATGGCTCAGGTATCGAATTTGGGATGTTTGGGATGTTTTGAAAACTGCAGGGGGGTTTGGGCAAAATGTGACCCACGCCGCTTTCAGTAATTGGCATATTTTTAGCATAAAAATTAGGAATTTCAAACTGCGAATATGTGCAGAGAGTCAAAATTTACGTCCAAAATATGGTTCATGTATCGAATTTGGGATGTTTGGGTTATTTTGAAAACTGCAGGGGGGTTTGGGCAAAATGTGACCCACCGCCGCTTTCAGTAATTGGCATATTTTTGGTATAAAAAGTCGGAACTTCAAACTGCGAATAGGTGCAGAGAGCCAGAATTTGGGTCCAAAATATGGCTCAGGTATCGAATTTGGGATGTTTGGGATATTTTGAAAACTGCAGGGGGGGTTGTGGCAAAATGTGACCCACCGCCGCTTTCAGTAATTGGCAAGTTTTTGGTATAAAAAAAACGGAATTTCAAACTGCGAATAGATGCAGAGAGCCAGAATTTGGGTACAAAATATGGCTCACGTATCGAACTTGGGATGTTTGGGATATTTTGAAAACTGCAGGGGGGTTTGGGCGAAATGTGACCCACCGCTGCTTTCAGTAATTGGCGTATTTTTTGTATAGAAAGTCGGAATTTCAAACTGCGAATAGGTGCAGAGAGCCAGAATTTGGGATCTAAATATGGTTCTGGAATCGAATTAGGGATGTTTGGGCTAATATGAAAATTGCAAGGGGGTTTGGGCAAAATGTGACCCACGCCGCTTTCAGTAATTGGCATATTTTTGGTATAAAAAGTCGGTATTTTAAACTGCGAATAGGTGCACAGAGCTAGAATTTGGGTCGAAAATATGGCTCAGGTATCGAGTTTGTGATGTTTGGGTTATTTTGAAAACTGCAGGGGGGTTTGGGCTAAATGTGACCCACCGCAGCTTAGAGAAATTGGCCTATTTTTGGTATAAAAAGTCGGAATTTCAAACTGCGAATAGGTGCAGAGAGCCAGAATTTGGGTCCAAAATATGGCTCAGGTATCGAATTTGGGATGTTTGGGATATTTTGAAAACTGCAGGGGGGTTTGGGCAACATGTGACCCACCGCCGCTTTCAGGTATTGGCGGTGAAATCTCCAGGCTCTGGGAAGAGCCTGGATTTGGGAAAATGGGAAGAAATCTCCAGGCTCTAAAATGATGTAACTATGAGAATTTTGCCCTTATCTCCTTTATTATAGCAATGAAAAAAAATAAAAATACTGCAGTTTATATGTCTTCTATGACTCGGATACTTTTGATAGCGTTCTCCTTATGCGTTTTTGTTCTCGTATTGGCATCCTTGGTGATATTTAGCGCCCTCTGATTATCCTGCACATTTGATGGGGCTACATAGCCTTCCCGGTTTGGTGCCTTCTTTTGATAATTACTTACTTATGTCTTCTAGTAAATCTGATACTTGAAAAAAAAAGAAATAACCATAGGTCTTTCCCACATCTTTATAATTTGTTTATCAAAACACAGCATCAGTAAACCAGAATAGAGTAAAGCAACAAAAATCTTTGGTCCTAACTAGTCCAGAACATAATGGAGAATTTTTATGTTAAACATTTCAAAGATTTTTATAAATACCACAGTGCATTAGAAGCTTAGTTTGTGCCAGATACTGTAATAACAGTGAACATAAGATCACAGTCTACACTACATGATGAATTGTTAATATTTATTCAGTTAGCTTCAGGTACTTAATATGGGGCTCTTAGATCAAAATGCACTGCTTAATGACATATGTGAAGCCACAGCTTGAAAAATAGGGTGTTTAGAAAAGTGCTTTAAGGAAGTTAGCAGTCAGGCTAACAGCAGATTTGAGGTCATGTTCTTGTAACCATTCGTGTATCATTCTGTAAACTTAGTACATCAACAGCACAAAAAATAGAAGTACTAATGTTTTAATTTGTAGTATTAACATTGCTTATGACAAAAGTCTAAATATAAATAAGTAAACTCTGTATTGAGATGGTATTATTTTTTTTCTCATTGGCTTACATAATTGTCATAATTCTCTACCAACTTCAGGTCTAGAGAGCTGTAGCGGGAGTGCGAAGATTCTGGGAGGGTTCCGGGAAGTTGGCCAGATCCTGGAGTCTTGGGACCCCACTAGTCCTCACTCCAGCCACTCACCCTTCAGGACTACCAGAACAAGCTCAGCAAAGGATACTACACCAGTCACAACCATTGTGTGTGATATCCACAAGGTTAATGGTTTGAATGGTGATGTGACCACATCTAATACGTACCCAGATCCCCTACCCCCACCAGTCATAGACGGACTTGCAACTACAGTACTAGCTGAAACCATGTCAACAGCCATACCAATGCCCGTACCAGAACTACCATGTGCCTTTAATACCAAATAAGTGACTTTATGATAAAGACTAACCAGTTGTCTATTTGAGTGTATATATATTAAATTATATAATATAATGGCATTATATGTCAACAGCAACTGTTTTTGGAATAATCACAATTAGTCTCTCTCTCTCTCCCCCTCCCTCCCTCCCTCCCTCTCTCTCTCTCCCCTCCCTCTCTCTCCCCTCCCTCTCTCTGTGATCATGTCATGTTACAAGATACCATCTAGAAGAAAATGAGGACATTGAAACAGTTGATAAACTTGATTTCAAGGGAGGACACTATGGGAAACTTCAAATTTTTGTTTTAATGAGTGTAATTGGACAGACTTGCTGCTAGGTAGCAAAGTAAATGAGATATATGCCAAATTTTGCAAAATATACGATGAAAGCACACAAACATTCATACCTAAACAGAGATGCGGTACCAGAAAACAGGATTTGTTGAACAGAAATCAAGAGGGGGGCCAGAGACCAAAAGACACAAAAATGGAATCAATACTGTATAGGCAGAGGCTAAACCTCTCAAACATACCAGCGATACAAAGATGCGAGAAACAACCACACAGCAGTAAGGAGAGAGGCAGAAAGAAATTTTTGAAAAAGGGATAGCGGGAAAATGTAAAACAGAACCAGGCCTATTCTACAAATTCATAAACAACAAATTGCAGGTAAAGGATAATATCCAGAGGTTGAACATGGGAAACAGATTCATGGAAAATAAGGAAATGTGTGAAACCTTAAACGAAAAGTTCCAAAGTGTGTTTGTACAAAATTAAATCTTCAGAGAACCAGACACAATAAGAATTCCAGAGTTCTAGAATTCCAGACATAGAGCACATAGAGGTGTCTAGAGATGAAATGAAACAAATCTTCTTGAAGCTAGGAAAGAACAAAGCAGTTGGCCCAGAAGAAGTTTCACCATGGGTTCCAAGAGAATGTGCACCTGATCTCAGCATTCCACTTCAGCTGATTTTTCAGACATCCCTGTGTACATGAGTCATAGCAGATGTGTGGAAAAGGGCTAACATAGTTACAATCTACAAAAGTGGCAGCAGGGAAGACCCCTCAATTATAGACCTGTGATCATTGACAAGTGAAATGGTCAAAATATTTGAAAAAATAATTAAAAATAAATGGGTAGACCACCTGGAAAAAATGATATAGTATCAGACACGGTGTGGCTTTTCGATCTGGAAGATCCTGTGTATCGAATTTGCTCAGTTTCTATGAACAAGCTACAGAGATTTTACAGGAAAGAGATGATTGGGTTGATTGCACCTATCTGGATCTAAAAAGATTTTCGACAGAGTTCCACATAAGAGGTTGTTTTGGAAACTAGAACATATTGGAAGGGTGACAGGTAAGCTTCTAGCATGGATGAAATATTTTGATAGAAAAATGAGGGCAGTAATCAGATGCAATATATTGGACTAGAGAAATGTTACAAGTGGAGTACCACAGAGGTCAGTTCTTGTACCGGTGATGTTCATTGTGTACATAAATGATCTGCCAGATGGAATACAGAATTATATTAACATGTTTGCTGAGGATGCTAAGATAATAGGAAGGATAAGAAACTTAGATGATTGTAATGTCCTTCAAGAAGACCTGGACAAAATAAGTATCTGGAGCACCACTTGGCAAATGGAATTTGTGAATAAATGCCATGTTATGGAATGTGGAATAGGAGAACATAGACCCCACACAACCTATAAATTATATGAGAAATCTTTAAAGAATTTTGATAGTTTTCTATCTAGAACCACCTCTAGATCTCTATCACCTGAGGACCACATTAAGAGCATTGTGCAAGGAGCCTATGCTACACTTTCTAATTTCAGAATTGCTTTTAAATACATGGATAGGGAAATACTAAAGAAATTGTTCACGACTTTTATTAGGCCAAAGCTAGAATATGCAGCGGTTGTATGGTGCCCATGTCTTAAGAAGCACATCAACAAACTGGAAAAGGTGCGGAGACATGCTAATAAGTGGCTCCCAAAACTAAAGGGCAAGAGCTACGAGAAGTTAGTGGCATTAAATATACCAAAACTAGAAGATAGAAGAAAAAAGGCGATATGATCAACACATTCAAAATAGTAACAGGAATTGATAAAATTGATAGGGAAGATTTCCTGAGACCTGGAACTTAAAGAACAAGAGGTCATAGCTTTAAACTACCTAAACAAAGATGCCGAAGAAATATAAGAAAATTCAATATCGCAAATAGTGGTAGATGGTTGGAACAAGTTAGGCGAGGTGGTGGTGGAGGCCAAAATCGTCGGTAATTTCAGCGACTACGAGATCCAACCAGCGACTACGAGATCCACGAACCACCACACAGAACCAGAAGAATCACTCTCCAACAAAAAGTGATCAGACATATCCATGATGAGGCCTTCCCAAGCCCTCAGATACTAAGCGGTCTGCCAGACGATCCAGATGAGTGGCCCATCCCGGACCCAATCTACACCAAATGAAGAATAAAGAAAGAAAGAAAAGAAAATAAATAAAAAAAAAAATAAATAAATAAATAAAAAAAAAAAAAAAAAAATAATAATAATAATAAAAAAAAAAAATATATATATAAATAAATAAAACACCTACAAAAAAAATATAAAACCAAAAAACCATTTGTGGTGGCGTCAGAAGTGTAACTACCCTGATGTTTCTAAGATTAGCCTCCTTCAGCCAACTCCATCGGCTCTAGTGCTTTAGGACACCAACAAGGTCACAAACACTAGCCCCCCCAGCCAATGTACTGACAACCCAACATAACACACACGCAAACAAACAACACATACAAAAATGTCAACCCATGGTGGACAGGCCACCGAACTTTCAAACCTCCTCTCTCTCTACACCCGCATCCTCTTCCTGAATTTCATCTCCCCATCCCTCTACCTCCCCCATCCTTTCCATTCCCTATGGACATCAAAGCAAAGACGGGACACCACGAGCGTAGCTCTCATCCTGTAACTACACTTGGGTAATTACACACACACTCCCGCTCCCTCCCTCCCTCTTCCCCCCCCTCACTTTTTCTCAATTCGTATCTTTCTTTTTCCATCTTACCTTCTCTCTCGTGCCTATATTTCCTTCCATCTCTTTACGTAGTTTATATATATATTCATTCCAGCCCAATAGTTCAGTTATATAAATAATTGTTATTTTTACAAGCACTTACTCTGCCATAAAAAAAACTTTGCAAGTCACATGTGTTTAAGTGACGCCCTGGGGAGTTATGTAAATAAATGCATTTTGGAGTGAGTTATTTGCGTCCAGTTCACATTTTTAGAATATTGTTGAAACAATCATTAATGTTCTATAGCGTTGGATGGCGATGTTTATACATGGTAGTAAAGCTAGAATCAAAAACAGTCACACGTGAAGAAGCAGATTGGGTCCTCGCCTTAAGTATGACGTGAAACATTAGTGATGAGCACTAAAAACAATTAACTGAGCTGTTGTTTTGACTTGAAAGTGCTGGGACGAACACAACAGAAACCACGTAAGAAAAAATTATTTTAGAAAAATAGCGAAATCTTTGAAACTATCAACGATTCTAATGTAGTGTATGGGAGTGTTGGGGTATTCTTAGGCACAGTGCGACCAGCAGGATGGCATGGTCCATCTAATTACCCAATGCTTCTTAGCATTATGTAAGTACAGTAATGAAGAACTATGATATATTTACTCACTATAATGTTGGTGCTGAATGTAGAACATGAAAAAAGTTAGTTTTACTCTGAAATAATATAATTTTATGACAATTAGAAGAAACTAAGTGGCAGGCGATGCCACAGCAATTTTTTTGTAATTATAAGTGGAAACCGCCAAGCCATTATGACGTTATAGCACTTGGAAGGGGTCAGGATAAGGATTTGGGAAGGGATGGGGGAAAGGAAAGGAACGGTGCCCAACCACTTGGACGGTCGGGGATTGAACTCTGACCTGCATGAAGCGAGACCGTCGCTCTACCGTCCAGTCAAAGTGGTTGAGTCACAGGAAGTAAACGATCCAGGCGACAATGGTGTGGCTTTGTGTAATTAGATGGACCCAATTTTGTTAATAAAATTATATTATTTCCTAGTAGAGCCGGTCGGCCGAGCGAACAGCACGCTGGACTTGTGATCCTGTGGTCCTGGGTTCGATCCCGGGCGCCGGCGAGAAACAATGGGCAGAGTTTCTTTCACCCTATGCCCTTGTTACCTAGCAGTAAAATAGGTACCTGGGTGTTAGTCAGCTGTCACGGGCTGCTTCCTGGGGGTGGAGGCCTGGTCGATGACCGGGCCGCGGGGACACTAAAGCCCCGAAATCATCAAGATAACCTCAAGATAAGATAGTAAAAATGTTTTTTCATGTAATACATTCAGCACCAACATTATAGTGATTATATATATCCTAGTTCTTCATTATTTACGCAATGCTAGGAAGCTTTGGGTAATTAGATGGACTCGATGTAACTCTCTGGTTCCGGAGTGACAGTGTTGTGCTCTCTACATAGCCCCTATTCACCTTCTTCCTGTACTATGTTGTGTAGTAGCTAGTAATGTCTATTCTGTCCTGCTGTGACTGGTAGATGCCGATCCTGTATTGCAAACTGGTCAAGACATGGGAATTAATCAATTCACAACAGTGTAATAATCTCGATGGGATTTCACCATGGTCTTAATTTGGTTTCAACTGGATATGACCTAGGCCAAAGTCACTTGAAAAGTTTGTGAAGAACTATTATCGGGTCATTTTGTATCCTTGTACTGGTCTTGATCAGGTCTGAAGCTAATAGACATGAGGCACCGGTCCTGCCTTTGATGGCAATGAATTTGTATTTTTGTAAAATTTATATGACAAATAAATAATGATAATTTTTATCATCTTTAATTGTCCATACATTATTGTATTATATATGGGTGTATACTAGAATTTGTCAAAATATCTAAAAAGATAATTAAATATACATTACCATGGTAACTGATGAGATAACTAACTAAAGTCACACAATCACATATACAGTGCATCCTCACTCAATCGAACCCCGTTCCAACGAATTTCCGGATAGTTTGAACAAACTGAGTTCGGTACTAAAGTGGGACATAAACAAATGTTTGATTATGTGAGGATTGTTCATCCAAGCGGTCACCAAGACAGAGCGTTGGGGAAGGTGGCTGTCATCAATTATGATTCACCAAAGTGTAAACAGTTATACAGTGTTTTATTATGTTTGTCCATTGTTTCCAGGGAGAAGTGGTTGAAGGATGATAAAATGGTCTCAGGGGAGGCAGTTGAGGTCATTGGTGAGGGCTGGTGTCAGGGGGCAGGTGGAGTTAGTGGTGGTAGTTGTTGTCAGTGATGGAAGTTGTCTGGGAAGGTAGGTATTGATGGTGGTGTCAGTGGGGAGTAGAGAGATGTACACAAGGTTGGTGTGGCCCGAGTGATCAGTTGACTGGCAACATGTAGCTGGCGACGCTGCTGCTTCCATGTTTCACTCGCTCGTTTCTTTCACCAAATTAGCTGAGAAAATGTTACCAATTTAGTGTTTGTAACACATTGCTCTATCATATTCCATAGTCAAAATGAAGAATTCATAATAAAAGGTGGCGTCAGTGGTGAGGGGATGTGTTGGGGGGTGGGGAGGCAGCTAGTCTCAGACATCAACATTTGTACTCATTAATACTGTACTTATATGTACATTAATTCGTTATTCCTTATTCATAATAATGTATTTTATTTTGTCACGGTAAAATCTCTAGGAAGAGATTCGGCCTACTCCATTATCATCTATTCTACTCATTCATGTCTATGTAATAAAGAATACTACTACCAGACGTCTAGACACTAGTCTACCTTTATCAGGGCCCGTCACCCCACCTCGCACCTGGGTCGCTGGGAGGCCACGCTCCCAAACAAGCAATTCAAGTGAGCCGGTTCATAGTTAAAGAAGACATCATCGCCCTCTGCTCGGCTAATATTTTGTATAATTGGGCTACCAAGTTCTCCAAGATTTAGATTACTCCTGTGTGCTCAACTTAGTAGACCCGTTGACACATCTCGATGTGGTAACTTATTTAGTCAGACTAGCTCATAGTATTCCACACCATAACATATTCCACACCATTTTGCACCTTAACGTAACGTAAATTTGATTATTCATCTTGTTTGTTTTGCACATTTTGTATTAGTCAAGCCTGGATATTATTTTACGTTTTGTAATTTGTTTAACTTCAGTTTTTGTTTTAAAGTAAATTATTTTTAAATGTTTTTTCCCTCTGCTTTATCCTACAGTTTATTTCACTGTAAAGACACCTTTTGCAGTTTACCTTTTTTTAATTTTTTAATTTTTTTATTTTGTGACTGGCCTTACAGACTGGACGACCACCAACATTTACTGTCAGAATTTAGATAAGATACTAATTCAGATAAAGGTGCATACATTAAAAATGAGTTACAAACATAATGTCGGAGTAATAGATAGTAAAGTAATAGATAGTAAAGTAATAGATAGTAAAGTAATAGATAGTAAAAAAAGTAATAGATAGAGCTAGTACATACAATGCTTGAAGCCACTAATACGCACAGCATTTCGAGCAGGTGTGGGGAAAAAACCTTAGACTGAAACTTAAAAATTAATACTATAACCCTGCCTTAGGAATACAAGCAGTCACAAGAACATAAGCTGCCCATATTTATACAATTAATACCCTATCAATATCCCCTATATTATGCCATTCATCCACTTGTTCTTAATTACCTCACCCAAAGAGAATATAAGCCAGTTAATAATACATTATTAACCGCATGGCCGCTAGCGCGATTTTCGCCGCTAGCGGCCAAAAACCATGCGATTTTCGCAGCTGGCGGGCAAAAATCGCGTGATTTTCGCCGCTACCGGCCAAAAACCGCGTGATTGTCGCCGCTAGCGGCCAATAACTGTGCGATTTTCACAGCTGGCGGGCAAAAATCGCGCGATTTAAGCCGCTACTGGCCAAAAATCACCGGTTTTCGCCGCTAGTGGCCAAAAAAAGGAGCTATTTTCGCAGCGAGCGGCCACAAATGGGGCGATTTTGGCCGCTAGCGGCCAAAAATCGTGCAAGTTTCGCCGCTAGCGGCCAAAAATCGTGCGAATTTCGCCGCTAGCGGCCAAAAATCGCGCGATTTTCGCCGCTAGCGGACAGAAATTATGCGATTTTTGCAGCTGGCGGGCAAAAATAGCGCGATTTCCGCCGCTACCGGCCAAAAACCGCGGGATTTTTGCCGCTAGCGGCCAAAAACCATGCGATTTTCGCAGCTGGCGGGCAAAAATCGCGATTTTCGCCGCTACCGGCCAAAAATAGCGCGATTTTCACCGCTAGCGGCCAAAAACCGTGCGAATTTCGCCGCTAGCGGCCAAAAATCGCGCGATTTTCGCCTTTAGCGGCTAAAAACTATGCGATTTTTGCAGCTTGCGGGCAAAAATAGCGCGATTTTCGCCGCTACCGGCAAAAAACCGCGCAATTTTCGCCGCTAGCGGCCCAAAACCATGCGTTTTAAGAAGCTGTTGGGCAAAAATCTCGATTTTCGCCGCTTCCGGCCAAAAATAGCGCGATTTTCGCCGCTAGCGGCCAGAAACCATGCGATTTTTGCAGCTGGCGGGCAAAAATCGCGCGAATTTCGCCGCTACCTGCCAAAAATCGACCGATTTTCGCCTTTTGCGGCCAAAAAAGGGGCTATTTTCGCCGCTAGCGGCCAAAAATGGGGCGATTTTCGCCTCTAGCGGCCAGAAACTATGCGATTTTTGCAGCTTGCGGGCAAAAATAGCGCGATTTTTGCCGCTATCAGCCAAAAACCGTGCGATTTTCGCCGCTAGCGGCCAAAAATCGCGCGATTTTCGCCGCTACCTGCCAAAAACCGCGCGATTTTAGCCGCTAGCGGCCAAAAACCATGCGATTTTCGCAGCTGGCGGGCAAAAATCGCGTGATTTTCGCCGCTACCGGCCAAAAACCGCGTGATTGTCGCCGCTAGCGGCCAATAACCGTGCGATTTTCGCCGCTACCGGCCAAAAATAGCGCGATTTTCGCAGCTAGCGGCCAAAAACCGTGCGATTTTCGCAGCTAGCGGCCGAAAATCGCGCGATTTTCGCCTCTTGCGGCCAGAAACTATGCGATTTTTGCAGCTTGCGGGCAAAAATAGCGCGATTTTTGCAGCTTGCGGGCAAAAATAGCGCGATTTTTGCCGCTACCGGCCAAAAACCGCGCGATTTTCGCCGCTAGCGGCCAAAAACCATGCGATTTTCGCAGCTGGCGGGCAAAAATCTCGTGATTTTCGCCGCTACCGGCCAAAAACCGCGTGATTGTAGCCGCTAGCGGCCAATAACCGTGCGATTTTCACAGCTGGCGGGCAAAAATCGCGCGATTTAAGCCGCTACCGGCTAAAAATCACCAGTTTTCGCCGCTAGCGGCCAAAAAAAGGGGCTATTTTCGCCGCGAGCGGCCACAAACCGTGCGATTTTCGCAGCTGGCGGCCAAAAATCGTGCGAATTTCGCCACTAGCGGCCAAAAATCGCGCGATTTTCGCCGCTAGCGGCCACAAACCGTGCGATTTTCGCCGCTAGCGGCCAAAAATCGTGCGAATTTCGCCACTAGCGGCCAAAAACCGCGCGATTTTCGCCGCTAGCGGCCAAAAACCATGCGATTTTCGCAGCTGGCGGGCAAAAATCTCGTGATTTTCGCCGCTACCGGCCAAAAACCGCGTGATTGTAGCCGCTAGCGGCCAATAACCGTGCGATTTTCACAGCTGGCGGGCAAAAATCGCGCGAATTTCGCCGCTACCTGCCAAATACCGCCCGATTTTCGCCGCTAGCGGCCAAAAACCATGCGATTTTCGCAGCTGGCGAGCAAAAATCGCGATTTTCGCCGCTACCGGCCAAAAACCGTGCGATTTTCACAGCTGGCCGGCAAAAATCGCGATTTCCGCCGCTACCGGCCAAAAATAGCGCGATTTTCGCCGCTACCTGCCAAAATTCGACCGTTTAGCGGCCAAAAAAGGGGCTATTTTCGCCCCTAGCGGGCAAAAATGGGGCGATTTTCGCCGCTAGCGGCCAGAAATCTTACTAATTTTGCCGCTAGCGGCCAAAAATCGTGCGAATTTCGCCGCTAGCGGCCAAAAATCGTGCGAATTTCGCCGCTAGCGGCCAAAAATTACGCGATTTTCGCCGCTAGCGGCCAAAAATCGCGCGATTTTCGCCGCTAGCGGCCAGAAACTATGCGATTTTTGCAGCTGGCGGGCAAAAATAGCGCGATTTTCGCCGCTACCGGCCAAAAACCGCGCGATTTTCGCCGCTAGCGGCCAAAAATCATGCAAGTTTCGCCACTAGCGGCCAAAACTCGTGCGAATTTCGCCGCTAGCGGCCAAAAATCGCGCGATTTTCGCCGCTACTGGCCAAAAACCGCGCGATTTTTTCCGCTAGCGGCCAAAAACCATGCGATTTTTGCAGCTGGCGGGCAAAAATCGCGATTTTCGCCGCTACCGGCCAAAAATAGCGCGATTTTCGCCGCTAGCGGGCAAAAACCGTGCGATTTTCGCCGCTAGCGGCCAAAAATCGTGCGAATTTCGCCGCTAACGGCCAAAAATCGCGCGATTTTCGCCTCTAGCGGCTAGAAACTATGCGATTTTTGCAGCTTGCGGGCAAAAATAGCGCGATTTTCGCCGCTACCGGCAAAAAACCGCGCAATTTTCGCCGCTAGCGGCCAAAAACCTTGCGTTTTTCGAAGCTGTCGGGCAAAAATCGCGATTTTCGCCGCTTCCGGCCAAAAATAGCGCGATTTTCGCCGCTAGCGGCCAAAAATAGCGCGATTTTCGCCGCTAGCGGCCAAAAACCGTGCGATTTTCGCCGCTAGCGGCCAAAAATCGGGCGATTTTTGCCGCTAACGGCCGAAAACCGCGCAATTTTCGACGCTAGCGGTCAGAAACCATGCGATTTTTGCAGCTGGCGGGCAAAAATCGCGCGAATTTCGCCGCTACCTGCCAAAAATTGACCGATTTTCGCCTTTAGAGGCCAAAAAGGGGCTATTTTCGCCGCTAGCGGCCAAAAATGGGGCGATTTTCGACGCAAGCGGCCAAAAATCGTACAAATTTCGTCGCTAGCGGCCAAAAATCGCGCAATTTTCGCAGCTGGCGGGCAAAAATCGCGTGATTTTCGACGCCACCGGCCAAAAACCATGCGATTTTCGCAGCTGGCGGGCAAAAATCGCGTGATTTTCGACGCTACCGGCCAAAAACCATGCGATTTTCGCAGCTGGCGGGCAAAAATCGCGTGATTTTCGACGCTACCGGCCAAAAACCGCGTGATTGTCGCAGCTAGCGGCCAATAACCGTGCGATTTTTACAGCTGGCGGGCAAAAATCGCGATTTTCGCCGCTACCGGCCAAAAATAGCGCGATTTTTGCCGCTAGCGGCCAAAAACAGTGCGAATTTCGCCGCTAGCGGCCAAAAATCGCGCGATTTTCGCCGCTACCGGCCAAAAAAAGCGCGATTTTCGCCGCTAGTGGCCAAAAACCGTGCGATTTTCGCCGCTAGCGGCCAAAAACCGTGCGATTTTCGGCGCTAGCGGCCAAAAACCGTGCGATTTTCGCCGCTAGCCGCCAAAATTCGGGCGATTTTTGCCGCTTACGGCCGAAAACCGCGCTATTTTCGACGCTAGCGACCAGAAACCATGCGATTTTAGCAGCTGGCGGGCAAAAATCACGCGAATTTCGCCGCTACCTGCCAAAAATCGACCGATTTTCGCCTTTAGCGGCCAAAAAAGGGGCTATTTTCGCCGCGAGCGGTAAAAAATGGGGCGATTTTCACCGCTAGCGGCCAAAAATCGTGCAAATTTCGCCGCTAGCGGCCAAAAATCGTGCGAATTTCGCCGCTAGCGGCCAAAAATCGCGCGATTTTCACCGCTAGCGGCCAGAAACTATGCGATTTTTGCAGCTGGCGGGCAAAAATAGCGATTTTCGCCGCTACCGGCCAAAAATAGCACGATTTTCGCCGCTAGCGGCCAAAAACCGCGCGATTTTCGCCGCTAGCGGCCCAAAATCGGGCGATTTTTGCCGCTAACGGCCAAAAACCGCGCTATTTTCGACGCTAGCGGCCAGAAACCATGCGATTTTCGCCGCTGGCGGGCAAAAATCGCGATTTTCGCCGCTACCGGCCAAAAATAGCACGATTTTCGCCGCTAGCGGCCAAAAACCGCGCGATTTTCGCCGCTAGCGGCCAAAAATCGGGCGATTTTTGCCGCTAACGGCCAAAAACCGCGCGATTTTCGCCGCTAGCGGCCAAAAATCGGGCGATTTTTGCCGCTAACGGCCAAAAACCGCGCTATTTTCGACGGTAGCGGCCAGAAACCATGCGATTTTCGCAGCTGGAGGGCAAAAATCGCGATTTTCGCCGCTACCGGCCAAAAATAGCGCGATTTTCGTCGCTAGCGGCAAAAAACAGTGCGAATTTCGCCGCTAGCGGCCAAAAATCGCGCGAATTTCGCCGCTACCGGCCAAAAACTGCGCGATTATCGCCGCTACCGGCCAAAAACCATGCGATTTTCGCAGCTGGCGGGCAAAAATCGCGTGATTTTCTCCGCTACCGGCAGAAACCGCGTGATTGTTGCCGCTAGCGGCCAAAAACCGTGCGATTTTCACAGCTGGCCGGCAAAAATCGCGCGATTTAAGCCGCTACGGCCAAAAATCGCGCGATTTAAGCCGCTAGCGGCCAAAAATCGTGCGATTTTCGCCGCTAGCGGCCAGAAACTATGCGATTTTTTAAGCTTGCGGGCAAAAATAGTGCGATTTTCGCCGCTACCGGCCAAAAACCGCGTGATTTTCGCCGCTAGCGGCCAAAAACCATGCGATTTTCGCAGCTGGCGGGCAAAAATCGCGATTTTCGCCACTACCGGCCAAAAACCGCGCGATTTTCGCCGCTAGCGGCCAAAAATCGGGCGATTTTTGCCGCTAACGGCTGAAAACCGCGCTATTTTCGACGCTACCGGCCAGAAACCATGCGATTTTTGCACCTGGCGGGCAAAAATCGCGCGAATTTCGCCGCTACCTGCCAAAAATCGACCAATTTTCGCAACAAGCGGCCAAAAAAGGGGCTATTTTCGCCGCTAGCGGCCAAAAAATGGGGCGATTTTCGCCGCTAGCGGCCAAAAATCGTGCAAATTTCGCCGCTAGCGGCCAAAAATCGTGCGAATTTCTTCGCTAGCGGCCAAAAATCGCGCGATTTTCCCTGCTAGCGGCCAGAAACCATGCGATTTTTGCAGCTGGCGAGCAAAAATAGCGCGATTTTCGCTGCTACCGGCCAAAAACCGCGCGATTTTCGCCGCTAGCGGCCAAAAATCGTGCGAATTTCGCCGCTAGCGGCCAAAAATCGCGCGATTTTCGCCGCTAGCGGCCAAAAACCATGCGATTTTCGCAGCTGGCGGGCAAAAATCGCAATTTTCGCCGCTACCGGCCAAAAATAGCGCGATTTTCGCCGCTAGCGGCCAAAAATCGTGCGAATTTCGCCGCTAGCGGCCAAAAATCGCGCGATTTTCGCCGCTAGCGGCCAAAAACCATGCGATTTTCGCAGCTGGCGGGCAAAAATCGCGTGATTTTCGCCGCTACCGGCCAAAAACCGCATGATTGTCGCCGCTAGCGGCGAAAAACCGTGCGATTTTCACAGCTGGCCGGCAAAAATCGCGCGATTTAAGCCGCTAGCTGCCAAAAACCGCGCAATTTTCGCCGCTAGCGGCCAAAAACCATGCGATTTTCGCAGCTGGCGAGCAAAATTTGCGATTTCGCCGCTACCGGCCAAAAATCGTGCGATTTTCGGCGCTAGCGGCCAAAAACCGTGCGATTTTCGCTGCTAGCGGCCAGAAACTATGCGATTTTTAAAGCTTGCGGGCATAAATAGTGCGATTTTCGCCGCTACCGGCCAAAAACCGCATGATTGTCGCCGCTAGCGGCCAAAAACCGTGCGATTTTCACAGCTGGCCGGCAAAAATCGCGCGATTTAAGCCGCTAGCTGCCAAAAACCGCGCAATTTTCGCCGCTAGCGGCCAAAAATCGGGCTATTTTTGCCGCTAGCGGCCAAAAATTCGTAGATTTTCGCCGCTAGCGGCCAAAAATCGTGCGAATTTCGCCGCTAGCGGCCAAAAATCGTGCAAACTTCGCCGCTAACGGCCAAAAACCGCGCAATTTTCGCCGCTAGCGATAAAAATAGCCCGATTTTTGGCCGCTAGCGGCCAAAATTGCGCGATTTTTGCCGCTACCGGCCAAAAAAATGTGCGATTTTCGCAGCTGGCGTGCAAAAATCGCGCGATTTTCGCCGCTAGCGGCCAAAAGCCGCGCGATTTTCGCCGCTAGCGGCCAAAAACCGCGCAATTTTCGCTGCTAGTGGCCAAAAATCGGGTTATTTTTGCCGCTAGCGGCCAAAAATTCGGCGATTTTCGCCCCTAGCGGCCAAAAATCGTGCGAATTTCGCTGCTAGCGGCCAAAAATCGGGCGATTTTTGCCGCTAACGGCCGATAACCGCGCTATTTTCGCCTCTAGCGGCCAGAAACTATGCGATTTTTGCAGCTTGCGGGCAAAAATAGCGCGATTTTCGCCCCTACCGGCCAAAAACCGCGCGATTCTCGCCGCTATGCGGCCAAAAACCATGCGATTTTCGCAGCTGGCGGGCAAAAATCGCGATTTTCGCCGCTACCGGCCAAAAATAGCGCGATTTTCGCAGCTAGCGACCAAAAACCGTGCGATTTTCACAGCTGGCCGGCAAAAATCGCGCGATTTAAGCCGCTAGCGGCCAAAAACTATGCGATTTTCGCAGCTGGCGGGCAAAAATCGCGTGATTGTCGCCGCTAGCGGCCAAAAATCGTGCGATTTTCACAGCTGGCCGGCAAAAATCGCGCGATTTAAGCCGCTACCGGGCAAAAATAGTGCGATTTTCGCCGCTAGCGGCCAAAAACCGTGCGATTTTCGCCGCTAGCGGCCAAAAATCGGGCGATTTTTGCCGCTAACGGCCGAAAACCGCGCTATATTCGACGCTAGCGGCCAGAAACCATGCGATTTTCGCAGCTGGCGGGCAAAAATCGCGATTTTCGCCGCTACCGGCCAAAAATAGCGCGATTTTCGCCGCTAGCGGCAAAAAACAGTGCGAATTTCGCCGCTAGCGGCCAAAAATCGCGCGAATTTCGCCGCTACCGGCCAAAAACTGCGCGATTTTCGCAGCTGGCGGGCAAAAATCGCGTGATTTTCTCCGCTACCGGCAGAAACCGCGTGATTGTTGCCGCTAGCGGCCAAAAACCGTGCGATTTTCACAGCTGGCCGGCAAAAATCGCGCGATTTAAGCCGCTACGGCCAAAAATCGCGCGATTTAAGCCGCTAGCGGCCAAAAATCGTGCAAATTTCGCCGCCAGCGGCCAAAAATCGTGCGAATTTCTTCGCTAGCGGCCAAAAATCGCGCGATTTTCCCCGCTAGCGGCTAAAAACTATGCGATTTTCGCAGCTGGCGAGCAAAATTCGCGATTTCGCCGCTACCGGCCAAAAATCGTGCGATTTTCGCCGCTAGCGGCCAAAAACGGTGCGATTTTCGCCGCTAGCGGCCAAAAATTGGGCGATTTTTCCCGCTAACGGCCGAAAACCGCGCTATTTTCGCCTCTATCGGCCAGAAACTATGCGATTTTTGCAGCTTGCGGGCAAAAATAGTGCGATTTTCGCCGTTACCGGCCAAAAACCGCGCGATTTTCGCCGCTAGCGGCCAAAAACCATGCGATTTTCGCAGCTGGCGGCCAAAAATCGCGATTTTCGCCACTACCGGCCAAAAACCGCGCGATTTTCGCCGCTAGCGGCCAAAAATCGGGCGATTTTTGCCGCTAACAGCTGAAAACCGCGCTATTTTCGACGCTACCGGCCAGAAACTATGCGATTTTTGCACCTGGCGGGCAAAAATCACGCGAATTTCGCCGCTACCTGCCAAAAATCGACCAATTTTCGCCGCTAGCGGCCAAAAAAGGGGCTATTTTCGCCGCTAGCGGCCAAAAATCGTGCGAATTTCTTCGCTAGCGGCCAAAAATCGCGCGATTTTCCCTGCTAGCGGCCAGAAACCATGCGATTTTTGCAGCTGGCGAGCAAAAATAGCGCGATTTTCGCTGCTACCGGGCAAAAACTGCGCGATTTTCGCCGCTAGCGGCCAAAAACCATGCGATTTTCGCCGCTGGCGGGCAAAAATCGCAATTTTCGCCGCTACCGGCCAAAAATAGCGCGATTTTCGCCGCTAGCGGCCAAAAATCATGCGAATTTCGCCGCTAGCGGGCAAAAATCGCGCAATTTTCGCCGCTAGCGGCCAAAAACCATGCGATTTTCGCAGCTGCCGGGCAAAAATCGCAATTTTCGCCGCTACCGGCCAAAAATAGCGCGATTTTCGCCGCTAGCGGCCAAAAATCGTCGAATTTCGCCGCTAGTGGCCAAAAATCGCGCGATTTTCGCCGCTAGCGGCCAAAAACCATGCGATTTTCGCAGCTGGCGGGCAAAAATCACGTGATTTTCGCCGCTACCGGCCAAAAACCGCATGATTGTCGCCGCTAGCGGCCAAAAACCGTTCGATTTTCACAGCTGGCCGGCAAAAATCGCGCGATTTAAGCCGCTAGCGGCCAAAAACCGCGCAATTTTTGCCGCAAGCGGCCAAAAATCGGGATATTTTTGCCGCTAGCGGCCAAAAATTCGTCGATTTTCGCCGCTAGCGGCCAAAAATCGTTCGAATTTCGCCGCTAGCGGCCAAAAATCGTGCGAACTTCGCCGCTAGCGGCCAAAAATCGTGCGAACTTCGCCGCTAGCGGCCAAAATCGCGCGATTTTCGCCGCTACCGGCCAAAAACCGTGCGATTTTCGCAGCTGGCGGGCAAAAATCGCGCGATTTTCGCCGGTAGCGGCCAAAAACCGCGCAATTTTCGCCACTACCGGCCAAAATCGCGCGATTTTCGCCGCTAGCGGCCAAAAATCGCGCGATTTTCGCCGCTACCGGCCAAAAACCGCGCAATTTTCGCCGCTACCGGGCTATTTTTGCCACTAGCGGCCAAAAATCGTGCGAATTTCGCCGCTAGCGGCCAAAAATCGTGCGAATTTCGCCGCTAGCGGCCAAAAATCGTGCGAAATTCGCCGCTATCGGCCAA
The DNA here is from genome assembly GCF_040958095.1 of Procambarus clarkii. Taxonomy (NCBI): domain Eukaryota; kingdom Metazoa; phylum Arthropoda; class Malacostraca; order Decapoda; family Cambaridae; genus Procambarus; species Procambarus clarkii. Next base: position 5,300,260 of record NC_091154.1, read on the forward strand.
AATCGCGCGATTTTGGCCGCTACCGGCCAAAAACCGCGCAAATTTTGCCGCTAGCGGCAAAAATAGCCCGATTTTTGGCCGCTAGCGGCCACAATCGCGCGATTTTCGCCGCTACGGCCAAAAACCGTGCAATTTTCGCAGCTGGCGGGCAAAAATCGCGCGATTTTCGCCGCTAGCGGCCAAAAGCCGCGCGATTTTCGCCGCTAGCGGCCAAAAACCGCGCAATTTTCGCCGCTAGCGGCCAATAATTCGGCGATTTTCGCCCCTAGCGGCCAAAAATCGTGCGAATTTCGCTGCTAGCGGCCAAAAATCGTGCGTACTTCGCCGCTAGCGGCCAAAAATCGCGCGATTTTCGCTGCTATCGGCAAAAATAGCCCGATTTTTGGCCTCTAGCGGCAAAAATCGCGCGATTTTCGCCGCTACCGGCCAAAAATCGGGCTTTTTTTTGCCGCTTGCGGCCAAAAATCGACGATTTTCGCCCCTAGCAACAAAAAATCGTGCGAATTTCGCTGCTAGCGGCCAAAAATCGTGCGAATTTCGCTGCTAGCGGCCAAAAATCGTGCGTATTTCGCCGCTAGCGGCCAAAAATCGTGCGTATTTCGCTGCTAGCGGCCAAAAATCGGGCTATTTTTGCCGCTAGCGGCCAAAAATCGACGATTTTCGCCCCTAGCGGCCAAAAATCGTGCTAATTTCGCTGCTACCGGCAAAAAATCGTGCGAATTTCGCCGCTAGCGGCCAAAAATCGTGCGAATTTCGCCGCTACCGGCCAAAATCGCGCGATTTTCGCCGCTACCGGCCAAAAACCGCGCAATTTTCGCCGCTAGCGATAAAAATAGCCGTATTTTTGGCCGCTAGCGGCGAAAATTGCGCGGTTTTTGGCCGGTAGCGGCGAAAATCGCGCGGTTTTTGGCCGCTATCGGCGAAAATTGCGCGATTTTTGCCCGCTAGCTGCGAAAATCGCACGGTTTTTGGCCGGTTGCGGCGAAAATCGGGCTATTTTTGCCGCTAGCGGCCAAAAATCGACGATTTTCGCTGCTAGCGGCCAAAAATCTTGCGAATTTTGCCGCTAGCAGCCAAAAATTGTGCGAATTTCGCCGCTACCGGCCAAAAATCGCGCGATTTTCGCCGCTACCAGCCAAAAACTGCGCAATTTTCGCCGCTAGCGGGCTATTTTTGCCGCTTGCGGCCAAAAATCGTGCGAATTTCGCCGCTAGCGGCCAAAAATCGTGCGAATTTCGCCGCTAGCGGCCAAAAATCGTGCGAAATAAGCCGCTACCGGCCAAAAACCGCGCAAATTTCGCCGCTAGCGGCAAAAGTAGCCCGATTTTTGGCCGTTAGCGGCCAAAATCGCGCGATATTCGCCGCTACCGGCAAAAAACCGTGCGATTTTCGCAGCTGGCGTGCAAAAATCGCGCGATTTTCGCCACTAGCGGCCAAATACCGCGCAATTTTCGCCGCTAGCGGCCAAAAATCGGGCTATTTTTGCCGCTAGCGGCCAAAAATCGGGCTATTTTTGCCGCTAGCGGCCAAAAATCGACGATTTTCGCCCCGAGCGGCAAAAAATCGTGCGAATTTCGCTGCTAGCGGCCAAAAATCGTGCGAATTTCGCTGCTAGCGGCCAAAATTCGTGCGTATTTCGCCGCTAGCGGCCAAAAATCGTGCGAATTTCGCCGCTACCGGCCAAAATCGCGCTATTTTCGCCGCTACCGGCCAAAAACCGCGCAATTTTCGCCGCTAGTGGTAAAAATAGCCCTATTTTTGGCCGCTAGCGGCGAGAATTGCGCGGTTTTTGGCCGCTAGCGGCGAAAATCGCGCGGTTTTTGGCCGCTATCGGCGAAAATTGCGCGATTTTTGCCCGCCAGCTGCAAAAATCGCACGGTTTTTGGCCGGTATCGGCGAAAATCGCGCTATTTTGGCCGCTAGCGGCGAAATACGCACGATTTTGGCCGCTAGCGGCCAAAAATCAGGCTATTATTGCCGCTAGCGGCCAAAATCGCGCGATTTTCGCCGCTACCGGCCAAAAATCGCGCGATTTTCGCCGCTAGCGGCCAAAAATCGGGCTATTTTTGCCGCTAGCGGCCAAAAATCGACGATTTTCGCTGCTAGCGGCCAAAAATCGTGCGAATTTTGCCGCTAGCGGCCAAAAATCGTGCGAAATAAGCCGCTATCGACCAAAATCGCGCGATTTTGGCCGCTACCGGCCAAAAACCGCGCAAATTTCGCCGCTAGCGGCAAAAATAGCCCGATTTTTGGCCGTCAGCGGCCAAAATCGCGCGATTTTCGCCGCTACCGGCAAAAAACCGTGCGATTTTCGCAGCTGGCGGGCAAAAATCGCGCGATTTTCGCCGCTAGAGGCCAAAAACCGCGCGATTTTCGCCACTAGCGGCCAAAAACCGCGCAATTTTCGCCACTAGCGGCCAAAAATCGGGCTATTTTTGCCGCTAGCGACCAAAAATCGTGCGAATTTCGCCGCTACCGGCCAAAAACCGCGCAATTTTCGCCGCTAGCGGCAAAAATAGCCCGATTTTTGGCCGCTAGCGGCAAAAAATCGTGCGAATTTCGCTGCTAGCGGCCAAAAATCGTGCGAATTTTGCTGCTAGCGGCCAAAAATCGTGCGTATTTCGCCTCTAGCGGCCAAAAATCGTGCGAATTTCGCCGCTACCGGCCAAAATCGCGCTATTTTCGCCGCTACCGGCCAAAAACCGCGCAATTTTCGCCGCTAGCGGTAAAAATAGCCCTATTTTTTGGCCGCTAGCGGCGAAAATTGCGCGGTTTTTGGCCGCTAGCGGCGAAAATCGCGCGATTTTTGCCCGCCAGCTGCGAAAATCGCACGGTTTTTGGCCGGTAGCGGCGAAAATCGCGCGATTTTGGCCGCTAGCGGCCAAAAATTGGGTTATTTTTGCCGCTAGCGGCCAAAATCGCGCGATTTTCGCCGCTACCGGCCAAAAATCGCGCGATTTTCGGCGCTAGCGGCCAAAAATCGGCCTATTTTTGCCGCTAGCGGCCAAAAATCGACGATTTTCGCTGCTAGCGGCCAAAAATCGTGCGAATTTCGCCGCTACCAGCCAAAATCGCGCGATTTTCGCCGCTACCGGCCAAAAACCGCGCAATTTTCGCCGCTAGCGGCCAAAAATAGGGCTATTTTTACAGCTAGCGGCGAAAATTGCGCGGTTTTCGCCGCTACCGGCCAAAAACCGTGCGATTTTCGCAGCTGGCGGGCAAAAATCGCGCGATTTTCGCCGCTACCGGCCAAAAACCGCGCGATTTTCGCCGCTAGCGGCCAAAAATCGGGCTATTTTTGCCGCAAGCCGCCAAAAATTAGGCGATTTTCGCCGCTAGTGGCCAAAAATCGTGCGAATTTCGCCGCTACCGGCCAAAAACCGCGCAATTTTTGCCGCTAGCGGCAAAAATAGCCCGATTTTTAGCCGCTAGCGGCCAAAATCGCGCGATTTTCGCCGCTAGCGGCCAAAAACCGCGCGATTTTCGCCGCTAGCGGCCAAAAACCGCGCAATTTTCGCCGCTAGCGGCCAAAAATAGGGCTATTTTTACAGCTAGCGGCGAAAATTGCGCGGTTTTCGCCGCTACCGGCCAAAAACCGTGCGATTTTAGCAGCTGGCGGGCAAAAATCGCGCGATTTTCGCCGCTACCGGCCAAAAACCGCGCGATTTTCGCCGCTAGCGGCCAAAAATCGGGCTATTTTTGCCGCAAGCCGCCAAAAATTAGGCGATTTTCGCCGCTAGTGGCCAAAAATCGTGCGAATTTCGCCGCTACCGGCCAAAAACCGCGCAATTTTTGCCGCTAGCGGCAAAAATAGCCCGATTTTTAGCCGCTAGCGGCCAAAATCGCGCGATTTTCGCCGCTAGCGGCCAAAAACCGCGCGATTTTCGCCGCTAGCGGCCAAAAACCGCGCAATTTTCGCCGCTAGCAGCCAAAAATCGGGCTATTTTTGCCGCTAGCGGCCAAAAATCGACGATTTTCGCCCTAAAATTTTGGGCTAAAAAGTAGCGAAAGTAGCGAAATTTTGGGCTAAAAAGTAGCGAAAGTAGCCCAATTTTGGGCTAAAAAGTAGCGAAATTTTGGGCAAAAAGTAGCATAAGTAGCCCAATTTTGGGCTAAAAAGTAGCGAAAGTAGCCCAATTTTGGGGTAAAAAGTAGCGAAATTTTGGGCTAAAAGTAGTGAAATTTTGGGCTAAAAAGTAGCAAAAGTAGCGAAATTTTGGGAAAAAAGTAGCGAAAGTAGCGAAATTTTGGGCTAAAAAGTAGCGAAAGTAGCGAAATTTTGGGCTAAAAAGTAGCGAAATTTTAGGCTAAAAAGTAGTGAAAGTAGCCCAATTTTGGGCTAAAAAGTAGCAAAAGTAGCGAAATTTTGGGCAAAAAGTAGCGAAAGTAGCCCAATTTTGGGCTAAAAACAAAGTAGCGAAAGTACGCGAAAAAGTAGCGAAATTTTGGGCTAAAAAGTAGCAAAAGTAGCGAAAAAAGTAGCGAAAGTAGCGAAATTTTCGGCTAAAAAGTAGCGAAAGTAGCGAAAAAAGTAGCGAAAAAGCAGCGAAATTTTCGGCTAAAAAGTAGCGAAAGTAGCGAAAAAAGCAGCGAAATTTTGGGCTAAAAAGTAGCGAAAGTAGCGAAAAAAGAAGCGAAAGTAACGAAATTTTGGGCTAAAAAGTAGCGAAAAAGTAGCGAAAGTACCGAAATTTTGGGCTAAAAAGTAGCAAAAGTAGCGAAAAAGTAGCGAAATTTTGGGCTAAAAAGTAGCGAAAGTAGCGAAAAAAGTAGCGAAAGTAGCGAAATTTTGGGCTAAAAAGTAGCGAAAGTAGCGAAATTTTGGGCTAAAAAGTAGCGAAAGTAGCGAAAAAAGTAGCGAAAGTAGCGAAAAAAGTAGCGAAATTTTGGGCTAAAAAGTACCGAAAGTAGCGAAAAAAGTAGCGAAAGTAGCGAAATTTTGGGCAAAAAAAGTAGAAAAAGTAGCGAAAAAGTAGAAAAAGTAGCAAAAAAGTAGCGAAAGTAGCGAAATTTTAGGCTAAAAAGTAGCGAAAAAAGTAGCGAAAGTAGCTAAATTTTGGGCTAAAAAGTAGCGAAAAAAGTAGCGACAGTAGCGAAAAAAGTAGCGACAGTAGCGAAAAAAGAAGCGAAAGTAGCGAAAAAAGTAGCAAAATTTTGGGCTAAAAAGTAGCGAAAGTAGCGAAATTTTGGGCTAAAAAGTAGCAAAAGTAGCGAAAAAGTAGCGAAAGTAGCGAAATTTTGGGCTAAAAAGTAGCAAAAGTAGCGAAAAAGTAGCGAAAGTAGCGAAAAAAGTAGCGAAATTTTGGGCTAAAAAGTAGCGAAAAAAGTAGCGAAAGTAGCGAAATTTTGAACTAAAAAGTAGCAAAAAAGTAGCGAAAGTAGCGAAATTTTTGGCTCAAAAGTAGCGAAAAAAGTAGCGAAAGTAGCGAAAAAAGTAGCGAAATTTTGGGCTAATAAGTAGCGAAAAAAGTAGCGAAAGTAGCGAAATTTTGGGCTAAAAAGTAGCAAAAGTAGCGAAAAAGTAGCGAAAGTAGCGAAATTTTGAGCTAAAAAGTAGCAAAAGTAGCGAAAAAGTAGCGAAAGTAGCGAAATTTTGGGCTAAAAAGTAGAGAAAGTAGCGAAAAAGTAGCGAAAGTAGCGAAAAAAGTAGCGAAATTTTGGGCTAAAAAGTAGCGAAAAAGTAGCGAAAGTAGCGAAATTTTGGGCTCAAAAGTAGCGAAAGTAGCGAAAAAAGTAGTGAAAGTAGCGAAAAAGTAGCGAAAGTAGCGAAAAAAGTAGCGAAAGTAGCGAAAAAGTAGCGAAAGTAGAGAAAGTAGCGAAAAAAGTAGCGAAATTTTGGGCTAAAAAGTAGCAAAAGTAGCGAAAAAGTAGCGAAATTTTATGCAAAAAAGTAGCGAAAGTAGCGAAATTTTGGGCTAAAAAGTAGCAAAAGTAGCGAAAAAGTGGCGAAATTTTGGGCTAAAAAGTAGCGAAAGTAGCGAAATTTTGGGCTAAAAAGTAGCGAAAGTAGCGAAAAAAGTAGCGAAATTTTGGGCTAAAAAGTAGCGAAAAAAGTAGCGAAATTTTGAACTAAAAAGTAGCAAAAGTAGCGAAAAAGTAGCGAAAGTAACGAAATTTTGGGCTAAAAAGTAGCGAAAGTAGCGAAATTTTGGGCTAAAAAGTAGCAAAAGTAGCGAAAAAGTAGCGAAAGTAGCGAAATTTTGGGCTAAAAAGTAGCAAAAGTAGCGAAAAAGTAGCGAAAGTAGCGAAATTTTGGGCTAAAAAGTAGCGAAAGTAGCGAAAAAAGTAGCGAAATTTTGGGCTAAAAAGTAGCAAAAGTAGCGAAAGTAGCGAAATTTTGGGCTAAAAAGTAGCGAAAGTAGCGAAAAAAATAGCGAAAGTAGCATAAAAAGTAGCGAAATTTTGGGCTAAAAAGTAGCGAAAAAAGTAGCGAAAGTAGCGAAATTTTGGGCTAAAAAGTAGCAAAAGTAGCGAAAAAGTAGCGAAAGTAGCGAAATTTTGGGCTAAAAAGTAGCAAAAGTAGCGAAAAAGTAGCGAAAGTAGCGAAATTTTGGGCTCAAAAGTAGCGAAAAAAGTAGCGAAAGTAGCGAAATTTTGGGCTAAAAAGTAGCAAAAGTAGCGAAAGAGTAGCGAAAGTAGCGAAATTTTGGGCTAAAAAGTAGCAAAAGTAGCGAAAAAGTAGCGAAAGTAGCGAAATTTTGGGCTCAAAAGTAGCGAAAGTAGCGAAAAAAAGTAGCGAAATTTTGGGCTAAAAAGTAGCGAAAAAAGTAGCGAAAGTAGCGAAATTTTGGGTTAAAAAGTAGCAAAAGTAGCGAAAAAGTAGCGAAAGTAGCGAAATTTTGGGCTAAAAAGTAGCGAAAAAAGTAGCGAAATTAGCTAAATTTTGGGCTAAAAAGTAGCGAAAAAAGTAGCGACAGTAGCGAAAAAAGTAGCGAAAGTAGCGAAAAAAGTAGCAAAATTTTGGGCTAAAAAGTAGCGAAAGTAGCGAAATTTTGGGCTAAAAAGTAGCAAAAGTAGCGAAAAATTAGCGAAAGTAGCGAAATTTTGGGCTAAAAAGTAGCAAAAGTAGCGAAAAAGTAGCGAAAGTAGTGAAATTTTGGGCTCAAAAGTAGCGAAAAAAGTAGCGAAAGTAGCGAAAAAAGTAGCGAAATTTTGGGCAAAAAAGTAGCGAAAGTAGCGAAATTTTGGGCTAAAAAGTAGCAAAAGTAGCGAAAAAGTAGCGAAATTTTGGGCTAAAAAGTAGCGAAAGTAGCGAAATTTTGGGCTAAAAAGTAGCAAAAGTAGCGAAAAAGTAGCGAAATTTTGGGCTAAAAAGTAGCGAAAAAAGTAGCGAAAGTAGCGAAAAAAAGTAACGAAATTTTGAGCTAAAAAGTAGCGAAAAAAGTAGCGAAATTTTGGACAAAAAAGTAGCAAAAGTAGCGAAAAAGTAGCGAAAGTAGCGAAATTTTAGGCTAAAAAGTAGCGAAAGTAGCGAAATTTTGGGCTAAAAAGTAGCAAAAGTAGCGAAAGTAGCGAAATTTTGGGCTAAAAAGTAGCAAAAGTAGCGAAAGTAGCGAAATTTTGGGCTAAAAAGTAGCAAAAGTAGCGAAAAAGTAGCGAAAGTAGCGAAATTTTGGGCTAAAAAGTAGCGAAAAAAGTAGCGAAAGTAGCGAAAAAAGTAGCGAAATTTTGGGCTAAAAAGTAGCAAAAGTAGCGAAAAAGTAGCGAAAGTAGCGAAATTTTGGGCTAGAAAGTAGCGAAAGTAGCGAAAAAAATAGCGAAAGTAGCGAAAAAAGTAGCGAAATTTTGGGCTAAAAAGTAGCGAAAAAAGTAGCGAAAGTAGCGAAATTTTGGGCTAAAAAGTAGCAAAAGTAGCGAAAAAGTAGCGAAAGTAGCGAAATTTTGGGCTAAAAAGTAGCGAAAAAAGTAGCGAAAGTAGCGAAATTTTGGGCTAAAAAGTAGCAAAAGTAGCGAAAAAGTAGCGAAAGTAGCGAAATTTTCAGCTAAAAAGTAGCAAAAGTAGCGAAAAAGTAGCGAAAGTAGCGAAATTTTGGGCTAAAAAATAGCAAAAAAAGTAGCGAAAGTAGCGAAAAAAGTAGCGAAATTTTGGGCTAAAAAGTAGCGAAAGTAGCGAAATTTTGAACTAAAAAGTAGCAAAAGTAGCGAAAAAGTAGCGAAAGTAGCGAAATTTTGGGCAAAAAAAAAGCGAAAGTAGCGAAAAAGTAGCGAAAGTAGCGAAAAAAGTAGCGAATTTTTGGGCTAAAAAGTAGAGAAAAAAATAGCGAAAGTAGCGAAATTTTGGGCTAAAAAGTAGCAAAAGTAGCGAAAAAGTAGCGAAAGTAGCGAAATTTTGGGCTCAAAAGTAGCGAAAAAAGAAGCGAAAGTAGCGAAATTTTGGGCTAAAAAGTAGCGAAAGTAGCGAAATTTTGGGCTAAAAAGTAGCAAAAGTAGCTAAAAAGTAGCGAAATTTTGGGCTAAAAAGTAGCGACAAAAGTAGCGAAAGTAGCGAAAAAAGTAGCGAAATTTTCAGCTAAAAAGTAGCAAAAGTAGCGAAATTTTGGGCTCAAAAGTAGCGAAAGCGGAAAAAGTAGCGAAAGTAGCGAAAAAAGTAGCGAAATTTTGGGCTAAAAAGTAGCGAAAAAAGTAGCGAAAGTAGCGAAATTTTGGGTTAAAAAGTAGCAAAAGTAGCGAAAAAGTAGCGAAAGTAGCGAAATTTTGGGCTAAAAAGTAGCGAAAGTAGCGAAAAAAGTAGCGAAATTTTGGGCTAAAAAGTAGCGAAAGTAGCGAAATTTTGGGCTAAAAAGTAGCAAAAGTAGCGAAAAAGTAGCGAAATTTTAAGCTCAAAAGTAGCGAAAGTAGCGAAAAAAGTAGCGAAAGTAGCGAAAAAGTAGCGAAATTTTGGGCTAAAAAGTAGCGAAAGTAGCGAAATTTTGGGCTAAAAAGTAGCAAAAGTAGCGAAAAAGTAGCGAAATTTTGGGCAAAAGAGTAGCGAAAGTAGCGAAATTTTGGGCTAAAAAGTAGCAAAAGTAGCGAAAAAGTAACGAGATTTTGGGCTAAAAAGTAGCGAAAAAAGTAGCGAAAAAAGTTGGGAAATTTTGGGCTAAAAAGTAGCGAAAAAAGTAGCGAAATTTTGGACTAAAAAGTAGCAAAAGTAGCGAAAAATTAGCGAAAGTAGCGAAATTTTGGGTAAAAAGTAGCGAAAAAGTAGCGAAAGTAGCGAAATTTTGGGCTAAAAAGTAGCGAAAGTAGCAAAATTTTGGGTAAAAAGTAGCGAAAAAGTAGCGAAAATAGCGAAATTTTGGGCTAAAAATTAGCGAAAGTAGCGAAATTTTGGGCTATAAAGTAGCGAAAGTAGCGAAAAAGTAGCGAAAGTAGCGAAATTTTCGGCTAAAAAGTAGCGAAAGTAGCGAAATTTTGGGCTAAAAAGTAGCGAAAAAGTAGCGAAAGTAGCGAAATTTTGGGCTAAAAAGTAGCGAAAGTAGCGAAATTTTAGGTAAAAAGTAGCGAAAAAGTAGCGAAAAAAGAAGCGAAAGTAGCGAAATTTTGGGCTAAAAAGTAGCGAAAGTATCGAAATTTTGGGCTAAAAAGTAGGAAAAGTAGCTAAAAAGTAGCGAAATTTTGGGCTAAAAAGTAGCGACAAAAGTAGCGAAAGTAGCGAAAAAAGTAGCGAAATTTTCAGCTAAAAAGTAGCAAAAGTAGCGAAATTTTGGGCTCAAAAGTAGCGAAAGCGGAAAAAGTAGCGAAAGTAGCGAAAAAAGTAGTGAAATTTTGGGCTAAAAAGTAGCGAAAAAAGTAGCGAAATTTTGGGTTAAAAAGTAGCAAAAGTAGCGAAAAAGTAGCGAAAGTAGCGAAATTTTGGGCTAAAAAGTAGCGAAAGTAGCGAAATTTTGGGCTAAAAAGTAGCAAAAGTAGCGAAAAAGTAGCGAAATTTTAAGCTCAAAAGTAGCGAAAGTAGCGAAAAAAGTAGCGAAAGTAGCGAAAAAGTAGCGAAATTTTGGGCTAAAAAGTAGCGAAAGTAGCGAAATTTTGGGCTAAAAAGTAGCAAAAGTAGCGAAAAAGTAGCGAAATTTTGGGCAAAAAAGTAGCGAAAGTAGCGAAATTTTGGGCTAAAAAGTAGCAAAAGTAGCGAAAAAGTAACGAAATTTTGGGCTAAAACGTAGCGAAAAAAGTAGCGAAAAAAGTTGGGAAATTTTGGGCTAAAAAGTAGCGAAAAAAGTAGCGAAATTTTGAACTAAAAAGTAGCAAAAGTAGCGAAAAAGTAGCGAAAGTAACGAAATTTTGGGCTAAAAAGTAGCGAAAGTAGCGAAATTTTGGGCTAAAAAGTAGCAAAAGTAGCGAAAAAGTAGCGAAAGTAGCGAAATTTTGGGCTAAAAAGTAGCAAAAGTAGCGAAAAAGTAGCGAAAGTAGCGAAATTTTGGGCTAAAAAGTAGCGAAAGTAGCGAAAAAAGTAGCGAAATTTTGGGCTAAAAAGTAGCAAAAGTAGCGAAAGTAGCGAAATTTTGGGCTAAAAAGTAGCGAAAGTAGCGAAAAAAATAGCGAAAGTAGCATAAAAAGTAGCGAAATTTTGGGCTAAAAAGTAGCGAAAAAAGTAGCGAAAGTAGCGAAATTTTGGGCTAAAAAGTAGCAAAAGTAGCGAAAAAGTAGCGAAAGTAGCGAAATTTTGGGCTAAAAAGTAGCAAAAGTAGCGAAAAAGTAGCGAAAGTAGCGAAATTTTGGGCTCAAAAGTAGCGAAAAAAGTAGCGAAAGTAGCGAAATTTTGGGCTAAAAAGTAGCAAAAGTAGCGAAAGAGTAGCGAAAGTAGCGAAATTTTGGGCTAAAAAGTAGCAAAAGTAGCGAAAAAGTAGCGAAAGTAGCGAAATTTTGGGCTCAAAAGTAGCGAAAGTAGCGAAAAAAAGTAGCGAAATTTTGGGCTAAAAAGTAGCGAAAAAAGTAGCGAAAGTAGCGAAATTTTGGGTTAAAAAGTAGCAAAAGTAGCGAAAAAGTAGCGAAAGTAGCGAAATTTTGGGCTAAAAAGTAGCGAAAAAAGTAGCGAAATTAGCTAAATTTTGGGCTAAAAAGTAGCGAAAAAAGTAGCGACAGTAGCGAAAAAAGTAGCGAAAGTAGCGAAAAAAGTAGCAAAATTTTGGGCTAAAAAGTAGCGAAAGTAGCGAAATTTTGGGCTAAAAAGTAGCAAAAGTAGCGAAAAATTAGCGAAAGTAGCGAAATTTTGGGCTAAAAAGTAGCAAAAGTAGCGAAAAAGTAGCGAAAGTAGTGAAATTTTGGGCTCAAAAGTAGCGAAAAAAGTAGCGAAAGTAGCGAAAAAAGTAGCGAAATTTTGGGCAAAAAAGTAGCGAAAGTAGCGAAATTTTGGGCTAAAAAGTAGCAAAAGTAGCGAAAAAGTAGCGAAATTTTGGGCTAAAAAGTAGCGAAAGTAGCGAAATTTTGGGCTAAAAAGTAGCAAAAGTAGCGAAAAAGTAGCGAAATTTTGGGCTAAAAAGTAGCGAAAAAAGTAGCGAAAGTAGCGAAAAAAAGTAACGAAATTTTGAGCTAAAAAGTAGCGAAAAAAGTAGCGAAATTTTGGACAAAAAAGTAGCAAAAGTAGCGAAAAAGTAGCGAAAGTAGCGAAATTTTAGGCTAAAAAGTAGCGAAAGTAGCGAAATTTTGGGCTAAAAAGTAGCAAAAGTAGCGAAAGTAGCGAAATTTTGGGCTAAAAAGTAGCAAAAGTAGCGAAAGTAGCGAAATTTTGGGCTAAAAAGTAGCAAAAGTAGCGAAAAAGTAGCGAAAGTAGCGAAATTTTGGGCTAAAAAGTAGCGAAAAAAGTAGCGAAAGTAGCGAAAAAAGTAGCGAAATTTTGGGCTAAAAAGTAGCAAAAGTAGCGAAAAAGTAGCGAAAGTAGCGAAATTTTGGGCTAGAAAGTAGCGAAAGTAGCGAAAAAAATAGCGAAAGTAGCGAAAAAAGTAGCGAAATTTTGGGCTAAAAAGTAGCGAAAAAAGTAGCGAAAGTAGCGAAATTTTGGGCTAAAAAGTAGCAAAAGTAGCGAAAAAGTAGCGAAAGTAGCGAAATTTTGGGCTAAAAAGTAGCGAAAAAAGTAGCGAAAGTAGCGAAATTTTGGGCTAAAAAGTAGCAAAAGTAGCGAAAAAGTAGCGAAAGTAGCGAAATTTTCAGCTAAAAAGTAGCAAAAGTAGCGAAAAAGTAGCGAAAGTAGCGAAATTTTGGGCTAAAAAATAGCAAAAAAAGTAGCGAAAGTAGCGAAAAAAGTAGCGAAATTTTGGGCTAAAAAGTAGCGAAAGTAGCGAAATTTTGAACTAAAAAGTAGCAAAAGTAGCGAAAAAGTAGCGAAAGTAGCGAAATTTTGGGCAAAAAAAAAGCGAAAGTAGCGAAAAAGTAGCGAAAGTAGCGAAAAAAGTAGCGAATTTTTGGGCTAAAAAGTAGAGAAAAAAATAGCGAAAGTAGCGAAATTTTGGGCTAAAAAGTAGCAAAAGTAGCGAAAAAGTAGCGAAAGTAGCGAAATTTTGGGCTCAAAAGTAGCGAAAAAAGAAGCGAAAGTAGCGAAATTTTGGGCTAAAAAGTAGCGAAAGTAGCGAAATTTTGGGCTAAAAAGTAGCAAAAGTAGCTAAAAAGTAGCGAAATTTTGGGCTAAAAAGTAGCGACAAAAGTAGCGAAAGTAGCGAAAAAAGTAGCGAAATTTTCAGCTAAAAAGTAGCAAAAGTAGCGAAATTTTGGGCTCAAAAGTAGCGAAAGCGGAAAAAGTAGCGAAAGTAGCGAAAAAAGTAGCGAAATTTTGGGCTAAAAAGTAGCGAAAAAAGTAGCGAAAGTAGCGAAATTTTGGGTTAAAAAGTAGCAAAAGTAGCGAAAAAGTAGCGAAAGTAGCGAAATTTTGGGCTAAAAAGTAGCGAAAGTAGCGAAAAAAGTAGCGAAATTTTGGGCTAAAAAGTAGCGAAAGTAGCGAAATTTTGGGCTAAAAAGTAGCAAAAGTAGCGAAAAAGTAGCGAAATTTTAAGCTCAAAAGTAGCGAAAGTAGCGAAAAAAGTAGCGAAAGTAGCGAAAAAGTAGCGAAATTTTGGGCTAAAAAGTAGCGAAAGTAGCGAAATTTTGGGCTAAAAAGTAGCAAAAGTAGCGAAAAAGTAGCGAAATTTTGGGCAAAAGAGTAGCGAAAGTAGCGAAATTTTGGGCTAAAAAGTAGCAAAAGTAGCGAAAAAGTAACGAAATTTTGGGCTAAAAAGTAGCGAAAAAAGTAGCGAAAAAAGTTGGGAAATTTTGGGCTAAAAAGTAGCGAAAAAAGTAGCGAAATTTTGGACTAAAAAGTAGCAAAAGTAGCGAAAAATTAGCGAAAGTAGCGAAATTTTGGGTAAAAAGTAGCGAAAAAGTAGCGAAAGTAGCGAAATTTTGGGCTAAAAAGTAGCGAAAGTAGCAAAATTTTGGGTAAAAAGTAGCGAAAAAGTAGCGAAAATAGCGAAATTTTGGGCTAAAAATTAGCGAAAGTAGCGAAATTTTGGGCTATAAAGTAGCGAAAGTAGCGAAAAAGTAGCGAAAGTAGCGAAATTTTCGGCTAAAAAGTAGCGAAAGTAGCGAAATTTTGGGCTAAAAAGTAGCGAAAAAGTAGCGAAAGTAGCGAAATTTTGGGCTAAAAAGTAGCGAAAGTAGCGAAATTTTAGGTAAAAAGTAGCGAAAAAGTAGCGAAAAAAAGAAGCGAAAGTAGCGAAATTTTGGGCTAAAAAGTAGCGAAAGTATCGAAATTTTGGGCTAAAAAGTAGGAAAAGTAGCTAAAAAGTAGCGAAATTTTGGGCTAAAAAGTAGCGACAAAAGTAGCGAAAGTAGCGAAAAAAGTAGCGAAATTTTCAGCTAAAAAGTAGCAAAAGTAGCGAAATTTTGGGCTCAAAAGTAGCGAAAGCGGAAAAAGTAGCGAAAGTAGCGAAAAAAGTAGTGAAATTTTGGGCTAAAAAGTAGCGAAAAAAGTAGCGAAATTTTGGGTTAAAAAGTAGCAAAAGTAGCGAAAAAGTAGCGAAAGTAGCGAAATTTTGGGCTAAAAAGTAGCGAAAGTAGCGAAATTTTGGGCTAAAAAGTAGCAAAAGTAGCGAAAAAGTAGCGAAATTTTAAGCTCAAAAGTAGCGAAAGTAGCGAAAAAAGTAGCGAAAGTAGCGAAAAAGTAGCGAAATTTTGGGCTAAAAAGTAGCGAAAGTAGCGAAATTTTGGGCTAAAAAGTAGCAAAAGTAGCGAAAAAGTAGCGAAATTTTGGGCAAAAAAGTAGCGAAAGTAGCGAAATTTTGGGCTAAAAAGTAGCAAAAGTAGCGAAAAAGTAACGAAATTTTGGGCTAAAACGTAGCGAAAAAAGTAGCGAAAAAAGTTGGGAAATTTTGGGCTAAAAAGTAGCGAAAAAAGTAGCGAAATTTTGGACTAAAAAGTAGCAAAAGTAGCGAAAAATTAGCGAAAGTAGCGAAATTTTGGGTAAAAAGTAGCGAAAAAGTAGCGAAAGTAGCGAAATTTTGGGCTAAAAAGTAGCGAAAGTAGCGAAATTTTGGGTAAAAAGTAGCGAAAAAGTAGCGAAAATAGCGAAATTTTGGGCTAAAAATTAGCGAAAGTAGCGAAATTTTGGGCTATAAAGTAGCGAAAGTAGCGAAAAAGTAGCGAAAGTAGCGAAATTTTCGGCTAAAAAGTAGCGAAAGTAGCGAAATTTTGGGCTAAAAAGTAGCGAAAAAGTAGCGAAAGTAGCGAAATTTTGGGTTAAAAAGTAGCGAAAGTAGCGAAAAAGTAGCGAAAGTAGCGAAATTTTGGGTAAAAAGTAGCGAAAAAGTAGCGAAAATAGCGAAATTTTGTGCTAAAAAGTAGCGAAAGTAGCGAAATTTTGGGCCAAAAAGTAGCGAAAGTAGCGAAAAAAGTAGCGAAAGTAGCGAAAAAAGTAGCGAAAGTAGCGAAATTTTGGGCTAAAAAGTAGCGAAAGTAGCGAAATAAGTAGCGAAAGTAGCGAAATTTTGGGCTAAAAAGTAGCGAAAAAGTAGCGAAAGTAGCGAAATTTTGGGTTAAAAAGTAGCGAAAGTAGCGAAAAAGTAGCGAAAGTAGCGAAATTTTGGGCTAAAAAGTAGCGAAATTTTGGGTAAAAAGTAGCGAAAAAGTAGCGAAAGTAGCGAAATTTTGGGCTAAAAAGTAGCGAAAGTAGCGAAATTTTGGGTAAAAGTAGCGAAAATAGCGAAATTTTGGGCTAAAAATTAGCGAAAGTAGCGAAATTTTGGGCTATAAAGTTGCGAAAGTAGCGAAAAAGTAGCGAAAGTAGCGAAATTTTCGGCTAAAAAGTAGCGAAAGTAGCGAAATTTTCGGCTAAAAAGTAGC
>NC_091154.1:5318041-5319569 GCF_040958095.1 Procambarus clarkii
GTTAGGTTAGGTTAGGTTAGGTTAGGTTAGGTTAGGTTAGGTTAGGTTAGGTTAGGTTAGGTTAGGTTAGGTTAGGTTAGGTTAGGTTAGGTTAGGTTAGGTTAGGTTAGGTTAGGTTAGGTTAGGTTAGGTTAGGTTAGGTTAGGTTAGGTTAGGTTAGGTTAGGTTAGGTTAGGTTAGGTTAGGTTAGGTTAGGTTAGGTTAGGTTAGGTTAGGTTAGGTTAGGTTAGGTTAGGTTAGGTTAGGTTAGGTTAGGTTAGGTTAGGTTAGGTTAGGTTAGGTTAGGTTAGGTTAGGTTAGGTTAGGTTAGGTTAGGTTAGGTTAGGTTAGGTTAGGTTAGGTTAGGTTAGGTTAGGTTAGGTTAGGTTAGGTTAGGTTAGGTTAGGTTAGGTTAGGTTAGGTTAGGTTAGGTTAGGTTAGGTTAGGTTAGGTTAGGTTAGGTTAGGTTAGGTTAGGTTAGGTTAGGTTAGGTTAGGTTAGGTTAGGTTAGGTTAGGTTAGGTTAGGTTAGGTTAGGTTAGGTTAGGTTAGGTTAGGTTAGGTTAGGTTAGGTTAGGTTAGGTTAGGTTAGGTTAGGTTAGGTTAGGTTAGGTTAGGTTAGGTTAGGTTAGGTTAGGTTAGGTTAGGTTAGGTTAGGTTAGGTTAGGTTAGGTTAGGTTAGGTTAGGTTAGGTTAGGTTAGGTTAGGTTAGGTTAGGTTAGGTTAGGTTAGGTTAGGTTAGGTTAGGTTAGGTTAGGTTAGGTTAGGTTAGGTTAGGTTAGGTTAGGTTAGGTTAGGTTAGGTTAGGTTAGGTTAGGTTAGGTTAGGTTAGGTTAGGTTAGGTTAGGTTAGGTTAGGTTAGGTTAGGTTAGGTTAGGTTAGGTTAGGTTAGGTTAGGTTAGGTTAGGTTAGGTTAGGTTAGGTTAGGTTAGGTTAGGTTAGGTTAGGTTAGGTTAGGTTAGGTTAGGTTAGGTTAGGTTAGGTTAGGTTAGGTTAGGTTAGGTTAGGTTAGGTTAGGTTAGGTTAGGTTAGGTTAGGTTAGGTTAGGTTAGGTTAGGTTAGGTTAGGTTAGGTTAGGTTAGGTTAGGTTAGGTTAGGTTAGGTTAGGTTAGGTTAGGTTAGGTTAGGTTAGGTTAGGTTAGGTTAGGTTAGGTTAGGTTAGGTTAGGTTAGGTTAGGTTAGGTTAGGTTAGGTTAGGTTAGGTTAGGTTAGGTTAGGTTAGGTTAGGTTAGGTTAGGTTAGGTTAGGTTAGGTTAGGTTAGGTTAGGTTAGGTTAGGTTAGGTTAGGTTAGGTTAGGTTAGGTTAGGTTAGGTTAGGTTAGGTTAGGTTAGGTTAGGTTAGGTTAGGTTAGGTTAGGTTAGGTTAGGTTAGGTTAGGTTAGGTTAGGTTAGGTTAGGTTAGGTTAGGTTAGGTTAGGTTAGGTTAGGTTAGGTTAGGTTAGGTTAGGTTAGGTTAGGTTAGGTTAGGTTAGGTTAGGTTAGGTTAGGTTAGGTTAGGTTAGGTTAGGTTAGGTTAGGTTAGGTTAGGTTAGGTTAGGTTAGGTTAGGTT